>NC_057806.1:175753379-175754413 GCF_018294505.1 Triticum aestivum | reverse complement strand
AAGTTTTGCGGCACCTTCCCCTTGCATCCTTCATGCTTCCTCGGTTGCAGCTCCCGCCGAAGCTGGTTCTAGCATTTCACACGACGTCGCCGCAGTTCCAGCACCAAACCCCTCGCTGGATGCAGCTCCAACCCTGGCCGCTGGCCGGCTCCAGCAAAAGGACGCCGCGTCGTAGCACCGACTCCTGCCGGTTTCAGCAACCTACATGGCCGGATGCAGCATCTGCATCGCCGGTTCCAACATCTACCAGCCACGGCCTCCCAGCAAGCGGTCTCCATGGTTGCATCATCGACATTGGCCGGTTCCAGCACTCAGTCACCACGTTTCCAGCATCGGGTATCGTTGTCTCCAGCCCTAGCGATTTGCCGGTTGCAGCACTTGTGGCCGCCGTGTCCAGCAATAGTGGCCGCTGTCTCCAACACCAGAGGGTTCTAGTTGCAGCACACGGTGCTGGGCGCGCGTTGCCTCCAGCACCGAGAGCGTCGCGCCGTCCTGGCCCCCACATGGTATCCACCTTTGACTGGCCTGTGCAGCAGCAGCGCCCCAGGCCTCACAACGCTGACTAGGAGCTTGCGCGGGGCAGGGCGGTCGGCGGTGGGATGGATCTGCACTGGGCTGGGGTGATTCGGCCAGTGTGGAGAGAATTTGAGAGCCATTGGAGGGGATCGTTTGGGAGGAGACATGAATGGCTCACTAGAAAAAAGAGATTTAGATCGGAAGGGGGGAGATGTGTGGCCTCCACTTGGCACGTGGGTGGTGGCATGACGATAATGCCTGCGTCACGTGGGTAGTTGCGGGACGAACGATGAAACCTGATCCAGCGGCTCACACGCGACCTTCATGATGTTCAGCCAGCCAGCCGATGATACCCTAAAGTACAGATATATCTCTATCTCTACACCTATAACAGACCCAGCTGGTGATGATGGTGTGTCTGCCATCCGATCTAAATCTAACGCATACCATGGTGTTTTCGCATAAACACCCCCACCAGTCTGCTCCTGATCTGCAAAGAAAAGCGTAGCCTCTCCAGA
>NC_057806.1:175733121-175753132 GCF_018294505.1 Triticum aestivum | reverse complement strand
AATAAGAGGAATAAATTTTGGGTTGAATCTAACATATTCTTAGTGATATATAGGATTGTTTCAAGTTCGTGAACATGTATTAGTCTATTTTGGATCTGTAGCAAGGCAGGGTACTTTGCTAGTTTGAGCAGGAAATTTGGTGTGTGCGCATCAAAATAGTGCATGATGAACTTTCACAAATTTTAAAATATGTGGTAATTTTCCAGGAACAATAGAAGAGGAATTACAAACCTTATCAAAGTCATCTCCACCTAAGTGTGTGTCCCCAGATGTGGAAAGCACCTCAAATACACCATCTCCAACCTCCAATACTGCAGAGTAATGTTGCTTCATCAGTAGTAAACTAGTAATTACCAGTGAAAAAACTAGCACGCTATTAGCATTTTGAGCAATGCCTCGCTGAATAAATCAATGTACAATGTCTCGCTAATAGCGCGATATAGCACGCCAATAGCATATTTTAAGGGCCACGCTATTTTTTACATTGGTAATTGCATCATGACCTTCTTACAAACCTCAGTGTAATTATTTTTAACACATAACAACAAAGAAAACTATCCAAGTAGACATTCAATATTTTGAGAGCTCTTATCCTGTCAACGTAAGTTCTAACAAATGCTTTTTATGAATTAACTAAAAGCTATTCTATTTAGAAGTAGCTCTTGTCAATGAGTGGTGGAATATATTGCTCCGATCAAGGATTCATAGATATTATTCTCTGACTGGAGCATGTAAAAGCAACACACTTCTAGATAAACCATTTTTGCTTTACAAATCAAACCAAACAGGACAAAACATTGCCATTTTCAGTATTGAAATTCCACCCATGATTCATCTAAAAAGTTCTTTTATGGTAATATATGAGAGTGATATGATTATCCAAGTGGTTCAGAATTTATAGCAGTAATAAATGTAAAAGATAAAAACAATTTGGTATTCTGCCATACCAGAGACATCAAAAGTACCGCCACCCAAGTCAAACACTAGAATCGTTTCATTGTTTTTCTTCTCAAAACCATAAGCAAGAGATGCAGCAGTTGGCTCATTTATAATGCGCAGAACTTCCAGCCCTGCAATACGGCCAGCATCCTTTGTTGCTGTTCTCTGCGAGTCATTGAAGTACGCTGGAACGGTAACCACCGCTTTTGTAATTTTGTCATTCAGAAACTTAGATGCATCATCCACCAATTTCCTCAATACCTGAAAAGGTATAAATGTACCGTAGAAGCCAAATAAGTCACTCACATTCGAATCATGTATAGCATCAGTCCATAAATTCACATGGTTATGTCAACTTAGGTCTCTGAAGTTAAACATGAGATATGCACATTTTAGGTCCCTAGACTTGTATGGGTACAAAGAAAAGGGTCCACACCTGACTAAACTTTACTCCCTCCGTCCCATAATATAAGAACGTTTTTGACACTAGTCTAGTGCCAAAAACGTTCTTATATTATGGGACGGAGGGAGTAACAATTAGCATAACGGGTGTTGCAAGACAATGGACATAACTGAAGCAGTGACCTCTCATAAATAAATTGCCAAAGCGGTAGATGGTTTTCACTTTCAGTGAGATTTCGGTGAAATTCACTGAATTTCAGTAATTTCAGCAGACACTGAAATATTACGTTTTGGCCAAAATATTTCAGCAATTTCAGTATAGCACAACAATTCCAATATTTTTCAAAATATTTTTTAAATTTTTCAAATTTTTAATTGAATTCAAGTGAATATTTCGGTCATTTGGCTGAAATGGAAACTGAAATTCACTGAATTTCAGTGATTTCGGTTGGTGCTGAAATTTTTCTGAAACTGAAATTGAAAACCATCCCGGTAGCAATTCAAAATATTCACAGAAATGAAAATATCAGCACTTCATATACCATTGGAAACGTTAACTCATCCAAGACATAATAAGTTAACTAATTGCCTCATCTTTTCTTATTATAAAGGGATCCCTATTATAAACGAAGAAATAGTCTTTAACATCATCAATGGAGGAGGACAATATGGAATTCCAATGACAATCGAACACATTGCCTCCTTATGTTAAGCTACAATAATAAATAAGAAAAGGGAAATTACCTGCGCGGATATCTCTTCCGCTGCGAACTGCTTGCCGATAGCAGGGCAGTCGAGCTTGACGTTTCCGTTCTCATCGCGCACAACGTTATACGAGACCTGCTTGGCCTCGTCATCTACCTCAGCCATCTTGCGTCCAATGAAGCGCTTGACGGAGAAGAAGGTGTTCTCCGGGTTGACGACGGCCTGCCTCTTGGCAATCTGGCCCACTAGCCGTTCTCCTCCCTTGGTGTACGCCACCACCGACGGCGTCGTCCGCTGGCCCTCGGCGTTGGTGATCACCGTCGGCTTACCGCCCTCCATCGCCGCGACGGCGGAGTTGGTGGTGCCCAGGTCGATTCCCACCACCTTCTCGCACGTCACCCGCATCGCCAACCCGCGCGGCCTCCCGCCACGAGCAACCCGCATCTGCAGGGGCATGACCGCCGGCCGCCGCCGGCTCACGAAGAGAGAGCACGACGGGGAGGCGCCAGCCATCGCGCTGACCTGGGAAGTGAAGGTAGCCATGGCGCGGGTTCGTTACGTAAACCCTAACCCTAGTGAAGGATTCAGGCGGCGATGGCCCGGAGGGGATGGAGAGCGAGGGGGGCGGAAGGAGGAGACGTTTCAGAGAGGAAGAGAAGATAAGACGGGGAGAGAGTTTTATACTGTAGAGGTGGGTATCGGTTGCTGACGAGTTCCTTTTTCTTTTATAAGGCGTAACCTGCTTTTCTGCGTTCGCTATGCGAACACGAAGGATAAGGCCCTCGTTTGATTTGCAGGATCTCTAGTTGCACACTTGCAACGCACCTAAATATTTAGGCAATATATTAATTACATGTGTTGCACGTTAATATTTAAAATATATATTAATTATACGTGGATATTAAGTATATTATTGTTTGTGTATTAATTTTATAATTAGTGCAATATTTGATATGATATTAATTACATGTTAAACACGTTGAACGTTAGTCATTGAAGCAGTTTAGGTCGTTGGATTCATTAGTTTGATGGACTAGATCAGTTGAATCTGCTCCTTTAGATCTTTTTATATTTGTATCTTACTCCTAATAAAACAGTTGGTAGTCTCCGCCGATCAATTTTCGTCCTATCAGAAACAGTTTTTTTTCGTCCTCAATCCGACCTCCCACCATCCTCAATCCCACCTCCCACCAGCGCCGAACCAATAAAAAAACAATGCCCACGCGAGCTTCCTACAGGCTTGATTCCCACCTCCCACACGGCCGATCTAGAAAAAAACCGGAGAAAAAATCTACGAAAATAGACCTACGAAAATAAACCAACACTAGGGAATTGGTCGCACGTACTCGCACCCCACCCCACCCCACGCCACGCACGATCCCCTCACCGTCGCCCTTCTCCGGACCGCCGCCATCGCCGCTCTGGATCGCCGCCGTCTGGATCGCCACCGCCGCCGCCGTCTCTCCGGATTGCTGCCCCAGCCACCGCCGTCGTTGCCGTCTCTCCGGATCGCCGTCCCCGCCGGCGCCGCCGTCTAGATCGCTGCTGCCGTATCTCCGGATCGCAGCCACCGCCGACGTCTGGATCGTCGCCGCCGTCACACAGAAGACAGTGCAGGAGCTGCCGCCGCCGCCCGCCGCCCGCCCCCCATCTCCTCCCCTGATCCAACTAAACATCCCGTAAACTGAAAAAGTGGGTGATCGGTTAGGATGTTGCAGCAACTAACAAGGAGGGGCGGACGCGTGAACGAGATGGGAAGACAACTCACTTTGCCCCTCCTCCAAGCACATCAGCGACTCTTCGAGCGTGAATGAGATTCTTATATACCATTGCTGCATCCTGTTGCACACATGCAATTCTATTGTTTTGTGTAAGAGCCATTGACTTTTGTGGAGAAGTTCGCGTCACGGTGGAATTCTGCTGTCAAGGTCGCCATGTCGGCGAGCTCGTTGGCGTCGTACTGCCCCAACAGAAGCGCCATCGGGTCGGCGGCGCGGCTGGGGGCTGCAACCATGGATGGTGGAAATTGTGGGTCCTGCAAAATCTGTACGTGGGTTAGGATAACAGGTTGAGCCATTTGTTCCTCTACAGTCAAACGCTTGATTGGGATGTTCTATCCATGATGGGGTAGGTTTGCACTATTCAATTTCGCAATGTGTCGTTTCTGCCATATAGCTTATATTGTTTTGTACAATAATTAGTCATATTAACTCATTTTCTATAGATCAGATTCATGAAACTTGACCTGTTGAAGAAGTTTCAGTCCAGCTTCACTCACCGCCTTTCATTGTCATCGGTAAGTCCCGTGCTCCTTTTGTCCTAAATATACTCCCTCTTTTCCGGTTTATAAGGCTCAATTCAAAAATCTCATCAACCAAGGTAGATGATGAGTGATGGAATATTTTTTGTAGTTTGCAAAAGCACTCAATTAATGCTCTTATTTTCCTCAAAAAATTATACTACCTCCGTTTCAGTTTACAAGTCCTACGTGTATACCTAGGTTGTCAATTTTATCACCTTAATATAAACTATATAACACAAAAATTATACGGTTTGAAAATAAAACATCTGAAGTTTGCATTGATATATTTTTTGTAATATAAGACTTGTATTAGGTTGGTCAAATTGACGACCTAGGGGCACGTGCACACCCTGTAAACTGAGAGAGAGGTAGTATTTACGAATGCATTAATTGCAATGCATGCATGCATTGGTCAGTTTTCTCTTAATACTTGCATGCAATGATTTAATGCACCTTAAAGTCTGAACATGTGATGGGGAACAAACAAATTGAGCCTTATAAAATGGAAAAACTGAAATTTTGAGATAAGCCCTATAAACCGGAAAGGAGGGAATACCATGCAATAAATTTCTATCATGCAAAAAATGTCGTGTCTTGACACCTGCCAATATCCCTTTCTCATGTGTGAACCGTACACACTTTTGGTTTATCACCTGCCAATACTTGAAAAATGGATGATCTTCTGTAACAGTCCGGCTGTGGATGAAGTTCAAAAGGATTCAATAGCTATGGCCAGAAAAGATATAAAAAGGAAGTTGTTCAAAGCAGTGCATCACTTCCGATGGCAAAGAACAAATTGACATTACAAGCCTGATTGAGACTTACAATACACTAACACTTTTAACAAGCTGCGACCACTAATATTATAGTTTAGTACAATCATATTCCTTAAGTATTATAGCCCAGAAAGCCAGATTATAGTCGTCGCCACATTAATCAAATTCTTGTCTTGAGCAATATAGATAGATAAATAACAATAGCAGCTATGTTGTTTTTTGCAATTACAATATAATTAATCTGCAAAGACAACCGACATTGCTCAGAACACCGCATCCCCGGCCTACTCTCTCTTCATCCGTCAATGCTCATGTGCTCCGACCCTCCCCGACACCTCCCAGCAAGCAGCAGAGTCTTTCTTGTTCAAGCTCCACCGAAACACTACTAACCAAGGTTTCTACTCCTTAAAACAATTCTCAATTGATACCAAATAGAAGGTAGGAAGGGCACTTTGTATGAATGACCATCCTTTGGAAAATTTGGCTAAACAACACTTTGTATGACAAAATAAGTAATAAGCAGATTGAGTGCATGCATTGAAGATGGAGACAGGATGACTACATATAGACACATACAAAACATCTAGAGGACATCAGGCATAGTATAGTTAGCTTGCTACTCCCACCCCTGCTATTTCAAATATTCTTGCCATCAGGCAATGGTCATTTAATGTCAGGGAACTGCCATTCCATAGGTGCGTATGGGGAATCAAATTGTGCTATACATGTCAAACACCATCCCAGGAGACTGAATGTGTAGCACATATGATGGGTATACATGTACCTCCAGGTATATGTTCAACTACAAATTTAGCTATACATGTCAAGCACCATCACATGAGACTGAATGTGTTGCAGAACCGATGGAAGGGACCAGTGTTGACGACTATGACCCAGCTGTTATACCCGTAGCGGACGAAGTTGACAAGATTTACCCAAGTAGTCCAAGTTTTAAGGCTGTGCAAATATACAGAGCTTATTTTTATGTGTTTTATGTGATCATTCATACCTAACAGACTTGTGACTTGTAGTTGAACATATTACTCCATCGGAACGGATCATACTTGAACAGGCTGATGGTGATAGCACATATGTTCATCAACCTTCCCATCTGATTTTGGGTGAGTATTCTTTTGCTAAAGGGTTAAGACCATATGCCTACAAATTTGCCTTATTTCGGACCAATGTTTGTTATGTTTACATGATGCAGACAACCCAACGATCTCATTCCTATATAATGGAGATTCGTTGCCGACTCCCAGTAATCTGACACGAAATTATGCGACAGATGTACCATGAAATTATGCACACGAAATTATTAATGCTTGCTACAGAAGATGAGAACAGTCGGAAAGAATATAAAGTACTAACATTGACAAGGGAGAACATCAGCTTGTGAGAAATAAGGAAGGACAAGAGGTAAGTTCACCATCTCAGGCTTGCAAGTAATGTCATGTTGATATACGAATATCGTTAAATCTTCAGTAGGATCTGATAGTCTTTTAGGCGATAAAGTACGCATGGGCTTCTTCTGACTGCAAATTATCAGCTCACAAACCGGAACGCCAACATGAAGACATGTTATTCCCTGAAAAATCAAATCGCGATCAATATATTGTTCACCCAGACAAGCAACAAGATAGCTTATAAAGTTATACTAACCAAGTTCTTTTGAATTATTCTTTTACATTCAGTACACCCTACAACTAATTTCTTCTCATAACCACACAAGTCGGTGAGCCTCTTGGCCAGGTGATCGTCAATAGCGTTATTAGCTATGTCAGTGGGGCAGGGCACCGTCTCATTTTGTATGAGTTCTTCCAGACTCTGAGAAATAAACATATAATAATGGATTTAAAAATCTTGTCAGATATGATGCAGTGTCTAAATCATGAGAAGAAGCAGGGTAATGCAATGCTAAGATACATTAATTGTAATCACTAACTGCTCGTGTTGATTATTTAAATTGAATTTTTTTTACCCTCTTTAATTGGTAGCAAGGAATATTGCCCTTAGTTTGCATGATAAATCACTTGGAGGTGCTTCGGAAAATCTTTTTAGAGCACTGGAGACAACCTTTATCAATAAATAAACATCTTTTTTTGTGCTTAGGCATGAAAGAACCATTGCCAATCCTTCTATTGTAACAACACCTGTAGTAGAACCAAATCTAAGAGAAGATGGCTGGACCAACTTGTTTGTAGCATGGTTGTGGGATGCACAAACCGGGAACAGTGGGATTTATGTTAAGCTGACTAGAATTGGTGGAGTAGGTTGGTGATTAATTGGGCTTGGGCAACCAAATTACTCCAAGTTACTCATAGCACCAAGTCCTACTCCAAGAGCTTCATGTGCTAAAATACTGAAGCTTCATGTGCTATAATTTAATTATAATTACTGCAAGCATAAGCTACAGAAAACATAAGGACCAAAAAGTTGCTTCAAGTGGGTACAATTATAAACTCACTCACATAACAAGTTACTTCATGTCATCAAGTCCTACAGTACTACTGAAGGAAATATGCCCTATAGGCAATAATAAAGTTATTATTTATTTCCTTATTTTATGATAAATTTTTATTATTCATGCTAGAATTGTATTAATCGGAAACATAATACATGTGTGAATACATAGACACACATAGTGTCACTAGTATGCCTCTACTTGACTAGCTCGTTGAATCAGTGATGGTTATGTTTCCTAACCATAGACATGAGTTGTCATTTGATTAACGGGATCACATCATTAGAGAATGATGTGATTGACTTGACCCATTAGTTAGCTTAGCACGATGATCGTTTAGTTTGTTGCTATTGCTTTCTTCATGACTTATACATGTTCATATGACTATGAGATTACGCAACTCCCGTTTACCGGAGGAACACTTTGTGTGCTACCAAACGTCACAACGTAACTGGGTGATTATAAAGGTGCTCTACAGGTGTCTCCGAAGGTACTTGTTGAGTTGGCGTATTTCAAAATTAGGATTTGTCACTCCGATTGTCGGAGAGGTATCTCTGGGCCCACTCGGTAATGCACATCACTATAAGCCTTGCAAGCATTGTAACTAATGAGTTAGTTGCGGGATGATGTATTACGGAACGAGTAAAGAGACTTGCCGGTAACGAGATTGAACTAGGTATTGAGATACTGATGATCGAATCTCGGGCAAGTAACATACCGATGACAAAGGGAACAACTTATGTTGTTATGCGATTTGACCGATAAAGATCTTCGTAGAATATGTGGGAGCCAATATGAGCATCCAGGTTCCGCTATTGGTTATTGACCGGAGACGTGTCTCGGTCATGTCTACATAGTTCTCGAACCCGTAGGGCCCGCACGCTTAAAGTTTTATGACAGTTATATTATGAGTTTATGTGATTTGATGTACCGAAGGTAGTTCGCAGTCCCGGATGAGATCTGGGACATGACGAGGAGTCTCGAAATGGTCGAGACGTAAAGATCGATATATTGGAAAACTATATTCGGACATCGGAAAGGTTCCAAGTGATTCGGGTATTTTCGGAGTATCGGGGAGTTACGGGAATTTACCAGGAGAAGTATTGGGCCTTATTGGGCCATACGGGAATAGAGGAGAGAGGCCAAAAGGAAGGAGGCGCACACCCCCCTCTGGTTCGAATTGAACAAGGGGTGCAGCCCCCTTTTCCTTCTCCTCTCCCCCTCTTTCCTTCTCTCTTACTCCGGAAAGGAAAGAGGAATCCTACTAGGACTTGGGAGTCCTAGTAGGACTCCCCACACTTGGCGCGCCCCTCTAGGGCCGGCCTCTCCCTCCCTCCTTTATATACAGGGGCAGGGGGCACCTCTAGACACAACAATTGATCTATTGGATCTCTTAGCCGTGTGCGGTGCCCCCCTTCACCATAGTCCACCTCGATAATATCGTAGCGGTGCCTAGGCGAAGCCCCGCGTCGGTAGAACATTGATACGTCTCTAACATATCTATAATTTTTTATTGCTCTATGCTATATTATTTATTGTTTTGGACATTATTGGGCTTTATTGTACACTTTTATATTATTTTTGGGACCAACCTACTAACCGGAGGCCCAGCCCAGAATTGCTGTTTTTTTGCCTATTTTAGGGTTTCGAAGAAAAGAAATATCAAACGGAGTCCAAACGGAATGAAACCTTCGGGAACATGATTTTCTCACTGAACATGATCCAGGAGACTTGGACCCTATGTCAAGCAACCAACAGGGAGGCCACAAGGTAGGGGGCGCGCCTACCCCCCCCCCCCAAGCGCGCCCTCCACCCTCGTGGGCCCCCTGTTGCTCCACCGACGTACTTCTTCTATATATATCTACGTACCCCCAAACGATCAGAGATGGAGCCAAAACTCTAATTCCACCGCCGTAACTTTCTGTATCCACGAGACCCATCTTGGGGCATGTTCTGGAGCTTCGCCGGAGGGGGCATCGATCACGGAGGGCTTCTACATCAACACCATAGCCTCTCCGATGAAGTGTGAGTAGTTTATCTCAGACCTACGGGTCCATAGTTATTAGCTAGATGACTTCTTCTCTCTTTTTGGATCTCAATACAAAGTTCTCCCCCTCTTGTGGGGATCTATTCGATATAATCTTCTTTTGCGGTGTGTTTGTTGAGACCGATGAATTGTGGGTTTATGATCAAGTTTATTATGAACAATATTTGAATCTTCTCTGAATTCTTTTATGTATGATTGGTTATCTTTGCAAGTCTCTTCGAATTATCAGTTTGGTTTGACCTACTAGATTGATCTTTCTTGCAATGGGAGAAGTGCTTAGCTTTGGGTTCAATCTTGTGGTGTCCTTTCCCAGCAGTGGCGGAGCCAAGAAAAATTAGGAGCTGGGGCGGACTGTAAGCTAACTAAAAAGGTAGAGAGTTGCAATCGAATAATGCGAATTACAAAGGAGCTCCTAGGTGCTCCACACCCCTATATAAATATTAAATTTTAAAAATAGCATTTTTTTAGAATTAGAGGATATTAAGTCTGGGTGCCCGATCTCCTCCCGTGTGAAGTTTCATGAAAAAAAATCAGGAAGCGTATCCGTGGCAAAGGAATATAGTCCAAACTAAAAGCTAACCATACAGTTTTTCCCTATACATAGGGATTTTTTGTCTTTTTTGCCACAGATACATTTCCTGGTATCTTTTATGGAATTTCACCCGAAAGTAGATTGTACACCCAAGGTTTGATATCCCAAAATTCTAGTACTGTTTTCCAAATTTCTCGGTATTTTTTAAGCTCAATGTTCATATAGGGGGATGGACACCCTGGTGCTACAAATCATCTTTCTCGAATATTTGGTGCGTATTATGTAACTATAAGCATTAAACTAGAGAACCATAGATTTCAATCGGAATAAGCTCAATGTTGTTGGCAACATAAACTAAGGTTGGTTCCGGGTATGCAACATTTGAATTCTCAATACTTGATTTAGGAATTAAAAAACTTTCTCATATGAAATCACAATTAATATGGATCGGAGGATTAAGATTAAAATTCAATTATTTGGAATAATTGAACTAACTAACACTAATTAGGTTAGAGGAATCGAGAAAAAAAATACCTAAGCAAAGCGGAGATCGATTTTTCTTCAATGAGCGTGCTTGGAACAATCAATGATGGAATCCCCAATTGCCTACATTACTGCAAGTTACAAATATTAAAAAATCCCCCAAATCCGAGGAGTGAAATCTGATGCCACAAATTGTACGCATCAATCCAGGCTAAGAAGGACCAGTCACCTGAAAAATCGAAGCATCAATCTCTGGGCACGAATGGTTGGGAGGAGGCACCGTTGACTGCCGGCCTGCCACCTTTCCTGGGAGGCGCTGCACCAGTTCCTGGCGACTGCCCCTGCGAAACTGCTACTGCCGGGCGACTCGAGCCGTCGCAATAGATCGAGGTGGAGGCGACAAGCACGAAACGAGGAGACGTGGTTTGCCTTGCGACGTGCAACCTTTGGGCCTAGGATTAGGAAGTTGACTTCCTAGATGGGCTTAGAAGTAGACCTAGCAAGGCCCACGGACTATTTGCCCGGGCAGATCACGATAATTAGTACCTGACTAATAGCCTCGATTAGACGTCAGCTTGCAGGTGAGCCCGGGCAGCTGCCCCGGGTCGCCGGGTACTGCCTCCGCCACTGTTTCCCCATGACAGTAGGGGCAGCAAGGCACGTATTGTATTGTTGCCATCGAGGATAACAAGATGGGTTTTTTATCATATTGCATGAATTTATCCCTCTACATCATGTCATCTTGCTTAAGGCGTTATTTTGTTCTGATGAACTTAATACTCTAGATACATGATGGATAGCGGTCGATGTGTGGAGTAATAGTAGTAGATGCAGGCAGGAGTCGGTCTACTTGTCTTGGACGTGATGCCTATATACATAATCATACCTAGATATTCTCATAACTATGCTCAATTCTGTCAATTGCTCAACAGTAATTCGTTCACCCACCGTAAAATATCTATGCTCTTGAGAGAAGCCACTAGTGAAACCTATGCCCCTCGGGTCTATTTTCATCATATTAATCTTCCAATACTTAGTTATTTTCATTGCCTTTTATTTTACTTTGCATCTTTATCATAAAAATACCAAAAATATTATCTTATCATATCTATCAGATCTCACTCTCGTAAGTGACCGTGTAGGGATTGACAACCCCTTATCGCGTTGATTGCGAGGATTTATTTGTTTTGTGTAGGTGCGAGGGACTCGCGCGTAGCGTCCTACTGGATTGATACCTTGGTTCTCAAAAACTAAGGGAAATACTTATACTACTCTGCTGCATCACCCTTTCCTCTTCAAGGGAAAACCAACGCAAGTGCTCAAGAGGTACCAAGAAGGATTTCTGGCGCCGTTGCTGGGGAGGTCTACGCAAAAATCAACATACCAAGTACCCATCACATACCCTTATCTCCCGCATTACATTATTTGCCATTTGCCTCTCGTTTTCCTCTCCCCCACTTCACCCTTGCCATTTTATTCGCCATCTCTCTCTATCCTCCCTCTCTTTCTCTATTTTCTTCTTTTTGCCCGCTCCCCGTTTGCTTGTCGTTATGGCGAGTCCTCTATCTTCTTCGTTGTCTCCCGAGAATGAAGTTCTAAATTTTAAGCAAAGGGAGGGAGAAAATCTAAAAGACGCTTGGTATAGAATTTGCAATGCTCAAAATAGATCTACCAGGAAGCAATCTACTTCCGTTCTTCTTCGCAATTTTTATGTAGGCGTTACTCCTTGGCACAGATATATCCTTGATACCATTACCGGAGGGAACTTCTTGGGTAGCCATACTTTTGATTCTTACAATGCTATGATAGATTTGTTTGGCTCACCACCTCTTTTGGTTAATGAAACTATGTTAACTTTGAAGCATGTAATGCAAAAACTTGAAATTATTGAAAATAAAGTTGCTACCGTTGAGTTAATTAAAAATTTCGATAAAAAGATCCACAACCAAATTACCCAATATGTATCTAAAGTAGGAGTAACTTTGAAAAATATTAAAGAGAAGGAACCTATAGTTAATGAAAGAATAAATCATGATTCCACTAGAATCGATAAACTTGAGGGTATCATTACCAACTTGGGAACCGCTTTTTCTTCCGTAAAGAATACTCCAAGTCCTTCAACTAAAATTGCCAAGCTTATGTATGTTCCTAGAAATAAAGGTGAATCCTCTAGCAAAGGAACTGCGGATCTCAAATATATAAGTGTTCACCCTAATCTCTTTTGCTATCATTAAGGAACCATTTGCTGCCAATGATTTTTTCGATCTTGTGCCTAAAAGTTTAATAATCAATAAAATTAAAGAAATTCCTAAGGACGGTAGATGCCTCATTGAAGAATTACCTATCAAAGATGGCAACACCTAGATCTATCCTTGCTTTTTATGCCTAGCTAGGGGCGTTAAACGATAACGCTTGTTGGGAGGCAACCCAACTTTATTTTTATTTCTTGCTTTTTGTTCATGTTTAGTAATAAATAATCTATCTAGCCTCTGTTTTGTTTGTGTTTTTTGTGTTTAATTAGTGTTTGTGCTAAGTAGAACCGTTGGGAAGACTTAGGGAAAGTCTTGTTAATCTTGCTGTAAAAACAGAAACTTTAGCGCTCACGAGAACTGGTGCCATTTTTATTGGAAAGTGCTATTTAGTTAATTCTTTTTGCAAATGATTAATAGATAAATTCCTCACGTCCAGCAATTTATTTTAGAATTTTTGGGGTTCCATATCTTGCGTTAGCTACAGATTACTACAGACTGTTCTGTTTTTGACAGATTCTGTTTTTCGTGTGTTGTTTGCTTATTTTGATGAATCTATGGCTAGTAAAATAGTTTATAAACCATATAGAAGTCGAAATACAGTATGTTTAACACCAATATAAATAAATAATGAGTTCATTGCAGTACCTTGAGGTGGTCTTTTATTTTCTTTCGCTAACGGAGCTCACGAAAATTTTTTTCTTTAAGTTTTGTGTTGTGAAGTTTTCAAGTTTGGGGTAAGATTTGATGGATTATGGAACAAGGAGTGGCAAGAGCCTAAGCTTGGGGATGCCCATGCCACCCCAAGATAATCTAAGGACACCTAAAAGCCAAAGCTTTGGGATGCCCCGGAAGGCATCTCCTCTTTCGTCTACTCTATCGGTAACTTTACTTGGAGCTATATTTTTATTCACCACATGATATGTGTTTTGCTTGGAGCGTCTTGTATGATTTGAGTCTTTATTTGTTAGTTTACCACAATCATCTTCGCTGTACACACCTTTTGAGAGAGACACACATTATTCAGAAATTATTAGAATACTCTATGTGCTTCACTTATATCTTTTGAGTTATATAGTTTTGCTCTAGTACTTCACTTATATCTTTTAGAGCACGGTGGTGGATTTGTTTTATAGAAACTATTAATCTCTCGTGCTTCACTTAGGTTATTTTGAGAGTCTTAAATAGCATGATAATTTGCTTAAATAATCCTTATATGCTAGGTATATAAAATTAATAATCAAAATTCTCTTATGAGTGTTGAATACTATGAGAAGTTTGATGCTTGATAATTGTTGAGATATGGAGATGGTGATATTAGAGTCATGCTAGTTGAGTAGTTGTGAATTTGAGAAATAATTGTGTTAAAGTTTGTAATTCACGTAGCATGCACGTATGGTGAACCGTTATGTGATGAAGTCGAAGCATGATTTATTTATTGATTGTCTTCCTTATGAGTGGCGGTCAGGGACGAGCGATGGTCTTTTCCTATCAATCTATCCCCCTAGGAGCATGCACGTAATACTTTGCTTTGATAACTTGTAGATTTTTACAATAAGTATGTGAGTTCTTTATGACTAATGTTGAGTCCATGTATTATACGCACTCTCACCTTTCCACCATTGCTAGCCTCTCTAATACCGCGCACCTTTCGCCGGTATCATACACCCACTATATACCTTCCTCAAAACATCCACCATACCTACCTATCATGGCATTTTCATAGCCATTCCGAGATATATTGCCATGTAACTTTTCACCGTTTCGTTTATTATGACACGCTCCATCATTATCATATTGCTTTACATGATTATGTAGTTGACATCGTATTTGTGGCAAAGCCACCATTCATAATTCTTTCATACATGTCACTCATGAGTCACTGCATATCCCGGTACACCGCCGGAGGCATTCATATAGAGCCATATATTTTTCTAAGTATCGAGTTCTAATTTTTGAGTTGTAAGAAAATAAAAGTGTGATGATCATGAATATTAGAGCATTGTCCCAGTGAGGAAAGGATGATGGAGACTATGATTCCCCCACAAATTGGGATGAGACTCCGGACGAAAAAAAGAGGCCATAAAAGAAAAGAAAAGGCCCAAATAAAAAAATATGAGGAAAGAGAGAAGGGACAATGCTACTATATTTTTACCACACTTGGGCTTCAAAGTAGTACCATGATCTTTATAGTAGAGAGTCTCCTTTGTTATCACCTTCATATACTAGTGGGAATTTTTCATTATAGAACTTGACTTGTATATTTCAATGACGGGCTTCCTCAAAATGCCCTAGGTCTTCGTGAGCAAGCAAGTTGGATGCACACCCACTTAGTTTCTTTTATTGAGCTTTCATGCATTTATAGATGTAGTGCATCTATTGCATGGCAATCCCTACTCACTCACATTGATATCTATTGATGGGCATCTTCATAGCCCATTGATACGCCTAGTTGATGTGAGATTATCTTCTCCCTTTTTGTCTTCTCCACAACCACCATTCTATTCCATCTATAGTGCTATGTCCATGGCTCACGCTCATGTATTGCGTGAAGATTGAAAAAGTTTGAGAACATTAAAAGTATGAAACAATTGCTTGGCTTGTCATCGGGATTGTGCATGATTTGAATACTTTCTGTGGTGAAGATGGAACATCGCCAGACTATATGATTTTGTAGGGATAACTTTCTTTAACCATGTTATTTTGAGAAGACATAATTGCTTAGTTTGTATGCTTGAAGTATTATTATTTCTATGTTAATATTAAACTTTTGTCTTGAATCTTTCGGATTTGAATACATACCACAATTAAGAAGAATTACATAAAAATTATGCCAAATAACATTTCACATCAAAAGTTCTGTTTTTATCATTTACCTATTCGAGGACGAGCAGGAATTAAGCTTGGTGATGCTTGATACGTCTCCAACGTATCTATAATTTTTGATTGCTCCATGTTATATTATCTACTGTATTGGACATTATTGGGCTTTATTACACACTTTTATATTATTTTTGAGACTAACCTACTAACCGGAGGCCCAGTCCAGAATTGATGTTTTTTGCCTATTTTAAGGTTTCGAAGAAAAGGAATATCAAATGAAGTCCAAACAGAATGAAACCTTCAGGAACGTGATTTTCTCACCGAACATGATCCAGGAGACTTGGACCCTACGTTAAGCAACCAACAGGGAGACCACGAGGTAGGGGGGCGCGCCTACCCCCCAGGCGCGCCCTCCACCCTCGTGGGCCCCCTATTGCTCCACTGATGTACTTCTTCCTCCTATATATATCTACGTACCCCCAAACGATCAGAGACGAAGCCAAAACCCTAATTCCACCGCCGTAACTTTTTGTATCCACGAGATCTCATCTTAGGACCTGTTTCGGAGCTCCGCCGAAGGGGCATCGATCACGAAGGGCTTCTACATCAACACCATAGCCTCTCCGATGAAGTGTGGGTAGTTTACCTCAGACCTACGAGTCCATAGTTATTAGCTAGATGACTTCTTCTCTCTTTTTGGATCTCAATACAAAGTTCTCCCCCTCTCTTGTGGAGATCTATTCGATGTAATCTTCTTTTGTGGTGTGTTTGTTGAGACCGATGAATTGTGGGTTTATGATCAAGTTTATCTATGAACAATATTTGAATCTTCTCTGAATTCTTTTATGTATGATTGGTTATCTTTGCAAGTCTCTTCGAATTATCAGTTTTGTTTGACCTACTATATTGATCTTTCTTGCAATGGGAGAAGTGCTTAGCTTTGGATTCAATTTTGCGATGTCCTTCCTCAGTGACAGTAGGGGCAGCAAGGCACGTATTGTATTGTTTCCATCGAGGATAGATGGGGTTTTCATCATATTGCATGAATTTATCCCTCTACATCATGTCATCTTGCTTAAGACGTTACTCTGTTCTTATGAACTTAATACTCTAGATGCATGATGGATAGCGGTCGATGTGTGGAGTAATAGTAGTAGATGCAGAATCGTTTCGGTCTACTTGTCTCGGACGTGATGCCTATATACATGATCACACCTAGATATTCTCATAACTATGCTCAATTCTGTCAATTGCTCAACAGTAATTTGTTCACCGACCGTAGAATACTTATGCTCTTGAGAGAAGCCACTAGTGAAACCTATGGCCCCCGGGTCTCTTTCTCATCATATCAATCTCCATTACTTTATTATTGCTTTGCTTTTACTTTGCTTTTACTTTATTTACTTTGCATCTTTATACCAAAAATATCAAAAATATTATTTATCATCTCTACCATATCTCACTTTCGTAAGTGACCGTGAAGGGATTGACAACCCCTAAGCGCGTTGGTTGCGTTGAGCTATTGTTTTTGTGTAGGTACGAGGGACTCGAGCGTAGCCTCCTACTGGATTAATACCTTGGTTCTCAAAAACTGAGGGAAATACTTACGCTACTTTGCTGCATCATCCCTTCCTCTTCGGGGAAATCCAACGCAGTGCTCAAGAGGTAGCAAGAAGAATTTCTGGCGCCGTTGCCGGGGAGTCCGCGCAAAAGTCAACATACCAAGTACCCATCACAATCCCTATCCCCTGCATTACATTATTTGTCATTTGCCTCTCATTTTCCTCTCCCCCCAATTCACCCTTGTCGTTTTATTCGCCCTCTCTCTCTATCCTCCCTCTCTTTCTCCGTTTGCTCTTTGTTTGCTCGTGTGTTAGTTTGCTTGCTTGTCGTTATGGCTAATTCTTTACCTTCTGCCTCTATGTCTGAAATTGGGGATACTATTGTCGATAATAATTTTGATTCTCCTACTAAAGAACCCACTATCTCACATATAAAAAGATTTCGTGTTGGTAGCGACAATATTATTGGAAAAGGAGTTATTCAAGATTTCTTTACTTGTGCCGGTGCTTTACCTTCTATGGGTAGTTCTATTCTTCATAGAACTAGTAGTCTTGCAGATGCTATTGCCATGCTTGTAGTTGAACTTGAGAGGCAATTCATGCACTTGCATCCTTCTATACAAAGGATTTTTCTAGAATTTTCTAATATTGAGCATTCTTCTGTTAAGCGTGCCGTTACTATCTTCTTGGCTCATGAGTTTCGATTCATAATTAAAGAGGCCAAAGAAATCTTTGCGCATTATAGGGTGGATGCTTGTCGTACTCCCATAGAGACTATCCTCTTTGATCAAGAAGAAATAATGCGTTTTCAATCTCTAGACTATGTTGCTTTCAATGAAAATCTTAGAAAAAGGGTTCCTACCAATGTTTTAGTTGATAGAATTTCTGAACTTAATGATGATTTAGCTATTCGATATAATGAATTGGGATATTCTCTTGAATATAGGCTCACAAAGTTCTGTCAAAAGAATGCTTATAATGATGAATTAGTTGTGCAATATGAAGGACCAAAGGAGGAACCTATACCTCCCAAGGTTGATCTTGGAGACTTTTGTCCCAACAAATTTAGCCCTTTTGATTACTTTTGCTTGCCTCAAAGAAAACTTTCTGCTGAACGTAGAGAATATGAAATGAGTTTTAACAATCTATCTTATTATTATGGCAATACCTAGATCTATTCTTGCTTGTTATGCCTAGCTAGGGGCGTTAAACGATAGCGCTTGTTGGGAGGCAACCCAATTTTATTTTTATTCCTTGTTTTTGCTCCTATTTAGTAATATATAAATTATTTAGCCTCTGTTTTGGTTGTGTTTTTTGTGTTTAATTAGTATTTGTGCCAAGTAGAACCGTTGGGAAGACTTGGGGAAAGTCTTGTTGAACTTGCTGTAAAAAACAGAAACTTTAGCGCTCATGAGAACTGCTGTCATTTTTATTTGGAAAGTGATATTTAGTTAATTCTTTTTGCAGATGATTAATAGATAAATTCCTCACGTCCAGAAATTTATTTTAAAATTTTTGGGGTTCCAGATCTTGTGCTAGCTACAGATTACTACAGACTGTTCTGTTTTTGACAGATTCGGTTTTTCGTGTGTTGTTTGCTTATTTTGATGAATCTATGGCTAGTAAAATAGTTTATAATCCATAGAGAAGTTGGAATACAGTAGATATAACACCCATATAAATAAATAATGAGTTCATTACAGTACCTTGAAGTGGTCTTTTGTTTTCTTTCGCTAACGGAGCTCACGAGTTTTCTACTTTAAGTTTTGTGTTGTGAAGTTTTCAAGTTTTGGGTAAAGATTTGATGGATTATGGAACAAGAAGTGGCAAGAACCTAAGCTTGGGGATGCCCATGGCACTCCCAAGATAATATAAGGACACCTAAAAACCAAAGCTTGGGGATGCCCCGGAAGGCATCCCCTCTTTCGTCTACTTCTATCGGTAACTTTACTTGGAGCTATATTTTTATTCACCCCATGATATGTGTTTTGCTTGGAGCGTCTTTTATGATTTAAGTCTTTGCTTGTTAGTCTACCACAATCATCCTTGCTGTACTGTAACACCCCGTATGTAACCTGCCATATTTGTATTCCAACTCTTGCCATTTCCGGCATTAAGTTATGATATTTCCTCGTTGTCGGGTTTTTGTCTTTGTGTGCTTTTGTCTTTATCATGCATCTCATATCATGTCATCATGTGCATCGCATTTGCATACGTGTTTGTCTCATGCATCCGAGCATTTTCCCCGTTGTCCGTTTTGCATTCCGGCGCTCCTATGTCCTCCGGTGTCCCTTTCTACCTCTTTTCGTGTGCGGTGTTAAACGTTCTCGGATTGGACCGAGACTTTCCAAGCGCCCTTGGTTTACTACCGGTAGACCGCCTGTCAAGTTTTGTGCCATTTGGACTTCGTTTGATACTCCAATGGTTAACCGAGGGACTGTAAAGGCCTCGTGTGTGTTGCAGCCCAACACCTCTCCAAAGTGGCCCAAAACCCACCTAAACCCCCTCCATCATATCGGTCGTTCGATCACGATCACGTGGCCGCAAACCATGCTTAGTTTGGAGCCTCCTAGCTCCCTCTACCTATAAAAAGGCATCTCCCCCTGAAATTTTCGAATCAAACCCTAGTCTCTCCCTCTCCTCGCGCCGCCGGACACGTCCGTCCGGGTCGGACGCGTCCGCGCCACCGCCACTGACGAATCGCGCTCCGCCACCTCAGCGTCACCG
>NC_057806.1:175724350-175732655 GCF_018294505.1 Triticum aestivum | reverse complement strand
GCCATCGCCGCTCGTCGCCTCGCCGCCACCGCGGCCGGATCCACCGCGGGAGACGCCGCCTCCGCCGTCCGGTGCCCTCCTCCTGCCTCCTCCTTGCCTCCCCCTCGCCGGAGCAAGCTCCTGCCTCGCCAGAGCTCCTCGGTTCGCGCGCCCGCGAAGAACCCTAGATCTGAGAGGGTTGACTTTTTCCTAAGTCCCAGTAATTTTTAGCATTCTTCTTCATGCCATATCTTTGCACCCGTGGCTCCGTTTTGGGCGTGTAGCATATCAAATTGTTCGTCTCGACGAGTACTTCATTTCATCCCATTGCACCATGTTCATTTGAGTTCATATTGATGCCCTAAATGCTGTTGCAAGAGTGCTATGCAATGTTAGTTTCAGATTCTTAGCAGAGTTTGGACATTTGTCATTTTTGCCATGTTTAATGTGTGCCTCCTATGAACTTGAGCCCTACATGTGTTTTGAAGTATGCCATGCCATCTTTACAGGGGTGTATGCCATGTATTTTTGTGACCTCTATGGTGACTAGCACAAGCCTGCAAAGTAGCCCTCGTAATGTTGCTGATTTCAGGGACTTAGAAATCTTCTAAGTCTTTGCTCTGTTAATATTATGCCATGTATTCATGTTGCTACAGAGTGATCCATGCCTCTTTTGAGCATGTTCAGTAAGGATGTTTTGGAGATAATGTTATGCTCTATCCATCCATGTCTTTTTTTGCAATTATGGAGCAACCTAGCTTGACTCAATCAAGATCTACTTTTGCTATAAAATGTTCCTGGCAGAATGTTTACGTGTTAAGCATTTTTGCCGAGGTTGTTGTAGTTGATCCATGCATGCTATGACGTTGTTCTTGCCATGTTTAGCTTCTATGCCATGTCTACTTGCTAGGTGTATGCTTAGTTTGTCATGCAATGTCTTGTGGTGAGTGCATCGAGCTCGTAAAGATGCCAACATGAATCTGTTTTGCCATGTTCCAGTTTTATGCTAAGTCTGAATCTGTTAATGAAAGTTGCTATGTTCACCTGGTTGCCATTGTATTTTCTGATCCCTTTTGGCTTATGGTCAGTAAGGGACTTTTGTTGTATGCTTTGAGTAGCTTCATGCCATGCTTTGCTTTGCCATGTTATGTTCCTGTAGCATGTTGTTACTTTGCTCTAAACATTGCTTCCTGATGTGAAATTCCTGACATGTTATTTTCACCAAGTCTGTAACCTGATATCTTTTGCACTTTGGCCATGCTTGTTTGAACCTGCTATTGAGTGAATTAGCCGTAGCTCAGTGTTCATCTTCTGTCAAGCATCTTGAGTGGATCCCTGCCATGTGATTTGTTGCTATGTTAGAGTGCAGTAGCTTGTTGTTCTTGATGCATTTAGATGGCCTCGTGCTGTTAATCGCAGATCGGTGCCATATTTGTTTTGCTTGTCATTTGCAAATCGTGCATCCGTTTCCGGTGATCTTTATATCGATTTCGACCGAAATCAACTCATCTTTCTAGTGGCACTCTTGGTTTTCCAAGTTGAGGCCAGGTTCAATCTCTCGTTTCTGAAGCATGCATATGCATTGCATTTCACATCCCGCATATCATGCCATGTTTTGCATCATGTTGCTTGTGCATTGCACCATGGTTGATTATGTCTCCCTTTGTTTGTGTTCTTGCTTTGGGTAGAGCCGGGAGACGAGTACGTGATCGAGGAACCCATTGAGTACGCTTACGTGGATCAAGTTAACATCATCTCGGAGAACTTTGTAGGCAAGATGACCATACCCTCAAAATCACTTCTATCTTTGCTTGCTAGATGCTCGCTCTATTGCTATGCCTATGCTACGATACCTACCACTTGCTTATCATGCCTCCCATATTGCCATGTCAAACCTCTAACCCACCTTGTCCTAGCAAACCGTTGTTTGGCTATGTTACCGCTTTGCTCAGCCCCTCTTATAGCGTTGTTAGTTGCAGGTGAAGATTGGAGTTTGTTCCTTGTTGGAACATGTTTATTGTTGGGATATCATTATTATATCTTGTCTACTTTAAATGCATCTATATACTTGGTAAAGGGTGGAAGGCTCGGCCTTATGCCTGGTGTTTTGTTCCACTCTTGCCGCCCTAGTTTCCGTCATACCGGTGTTATGTTCCTTGATTTTTGCGTTCCTTAAACGGTTGGGTTATAATGGGAACCCCTTGACAGTTCGCCTTGAATAAAACTCCTCCAGCAAGGCCCAACCTTGGTTTTACCATTTGCCACCTAGCCCTTTTTCCCTTGGGTTTCGCAGACTCAAGGGTCATCTTTATTTTAACCCCCCTTCGGGCCAGTGCTCCTCTGAGTGTTGGTCCGAAATGGGCAGACTGCGGGGCCACCTCGGGGCAACTTGAGGGTTGGTTTTACTCATAGCTTGTACTATCTGGTGTGCCCTGAGAACGAGATATGTGCAGCTCCTATCGGGATTTGTCGGCACATTCGGGCGGCTTTGCTGGTTTAGTTTTACCATTGTCGAGATGTCTTGTAACCGGGATTCTGAGTCTGATCGGGTTGTCTTGGGAGAAGGAATATCCTTCGTTGACCGTGAGAGCTTGTGATGGGCTAAGTTGGGACACCCCCGCAGGGATTTGAACTTTCGAAAGCCGTGCCCGCGGTTATGGGCAGATGGGAATTTATTAATGCCCGGTTCTAGAAAACCTGAATCTAACTTAATTAAAATGAATCAACAGAATTTGTTGCCGTGATGGTCTCTTTTTGGCGGAGTCTGGGAAGAGAACACGGTCACGTGTTATGCTTGAGCGTAGGTTGTTCTAGGATCACTTCTTGATCATAGTTTCTCGACCGTGCCTTGCCTTCTCTTCTCGCTCTCATTTGCGTATGTTAGCCAACATATATGCTAGTGCTTGCTGCAGCTCCACCTCATACCTTTTACCTACCTATAAGCTTAAATAGTCTTGATCGCGAGGGTGTGAGATTGCTGAGTCCCCGTGACTCACAGATTACTGAGTCCCCGTGACTCACAGATTACTTCAAAACCAGATGCAGGGACCGATGATACCGCTCCAGGAGATTCGACTGAGCTCAAGTGGGAGTTCGACGAGGACTCAGGACGATACTACATTTCCTTTCCAGACGATCAGTAGTGGAGCCCAGTTGGGTCGATCGGGAACATTATGCATTTGGGGTTGTCTTTATTTTGGTTCTGTTGTCAGACCTTGATTGTATCTGGATGAATGTAATGATATTTATGCTATTGTGTGACGTGGCGAGTGTAAGACAACTATGTACCTCTTTTCCTTATTCATTACATGGGTTGTGTGAAGATTACCCCACTTGCGACATTGCTTACAATGCGGTTATGCCTGTAAGTCGTGCTTCGACACGTGGGAGATATAGTCGCATCGTGGGCGTTACAAGTTGGTATTCAGAGCCTTCCCCGACTTAGGAGCCTCTACTTGATCGAATCGCTGGCGTTGTTGAGTCTAGAAAAATGTTTTGAGTCATTTAGGATTATATATATCGGAGAGTAGGATTATTTTTACTCCTCAGTCCCTCCGTCGCTCTGGTGAGGCATCCTGACATAGAGTTTTGTCTCTTCTCTTCTCAAATTTCACTATTTTTTTAGGATCACGCATGTATCTTGGAATCGTTCCGATGGTTTTGTGACGAGAACATTGTTCTTGGTGCCTCTTGACATTTAGGGGTTGTGGCAGTGTCCCGGGGAGTTGAGCTCCGAGGTGTTGTCGTCACAATTTTATCGTTGCAATTCTGGAATACCTGAGTTTCGCCGACATCGAAAATCTATTTTATGCAGTTGTTGGTGAGATGACCTCGACGCCACCCAGTACTGGGGTGGGAGTTCGGGAGTATTGCCATAACTCGTATAACAGATGCTTTTCGAAGGTTGAGGTAAATGATTTCCGAAGGTTTCTTGGTTATGTGTTGAAGGATGGATACAGCTGGATGTAGGATTTGCTAGCTTTGGGTGAGATATTATGCTTCCCCTGTATCCCCAACACCTGATTGCATAACCAGGAGAATTTTGGAAGTTTCATACGTGGGAATTCATGTAGCTCTAGTATTTCTTCCGCAAATATTTGGTGTGTGATTGGGTAATCCTCACCAAGTATTTGTTCTTCTTCGCACCTTGTTGTTTTATTCTTCTACCTCTATCTAAGTGGCTTCTCAATTTATGGAAGTGTGACCATTTCAATTGGAGTTCATTCTTTCATTTTGTTTGGATGTTAAGACTATATGTTGCAATTTCAATCCATTTGATTCAGCGTGAATATATGTCTGTCAAGATGCTAACGGATGTCACCCTCTTCTGGATGGCTCCTCCAACGCGTCAGAATCCTGATCCGCCACCACCACCTCCACCTCCGGAGGCATGGCAAGCTGTGATGGCTGCTACCAATGCAAACACGCAGATGCTTATGCAACTCTTGCAAGAGCGCAACCAAGGAAATCAAGGCCATGGCAACTTTCAGAATCAGTTTGCTACACTCAACCAGTTCCTCGCAAACCAGCCAAAGACCTTCAGTAACTGTGTCGAAGCAACAGACACTGATGATTGGCTCGTGGATATCTGCAAGCATTTCGAGTGCAGCAACGTCAGGCCTGAGGACTTTGTCAAGTTTTATTCGTTCCAACTCAAAGACCAAGCTGCTGAGTGGTATCAACAATACAAAGATTCCAGAGGAGGTCATGTGATTACCTGGGATGAATTCCGTCAAGACTTCAAAGCTCACCTCATTCCTCAGAGTGTTGTTGAGAGTAAGCGTGAGGAGTTCCGCAATCTGAAGCAAGGCAGCTTGTCTGTTTACCAGTACAACATCATGTTCTAGAAGCTCGCTCGTTTCGCTAAGCAAGACATCCCTGACGAGAAGAGCATGATTTATCAGTTCAGAGGTGGCCTCAGAGAAGGTCTCCAACTAGCTCTCGTGCTTTTTGAGTCGAAGAAGTATGATGAGTTTTACAACATGGCACTGAAACAAGAGACTGCTCAGCTCAAGTGCGATGCTTCCAAGAAACGAGTCAGGGATGCAACTCCTTCTTCCTCAACTCAAGTGGCAACTAAGCAGCAAAAGTATTGGTTGCCTCCTCCTCCTCCGTTCCGTCAGCCTTATCAGGAGAAGAGCAAAGGTGGCAATGGATCTTCCCACCCACCCAACCCAGGCTTTCAGAACAAGACTTCATCTCATGCTCCAAGATCAAGTGCTCCGTATCACCGTCCGCTCTCGGAGGTCACGTGCAACAAGTGTCAGCAGAAGGGTCACTATGCAAACAAATGCTTCAATCAGAGGCGTCTTCCTCCTCCTCCTCCTGTGAGATCTGCCAGTACCGCAGTGGTCAAGCATAATCCCAAGCACGCCAAGGTCAACTTGTTGAACGCAGCTCAGGCAGAGTACTCGTCAGATGTGATCATGGGTAACCTTCCTGTTAACGATATTCCTGCAAAAGTCCTTTTTGATACTGGTGCATCGCATTGTTTCATGTCAAAGCCATTTTTTTTGCCAAGAATGAATTCGCTTCTTCTCATTTGGGCAAATCAATGGATATCGTTTCTCCGGGTAAACGGTTGAGTGCCAGTTTGGTGGTTCCAGATGTTTCGATCACGTTGGGCGACTATAAGTTTCTGTCTTCTCCAATGGTCCTTGGTAACTCAGATATTGATCTTATTCTCGGAATGGACTGGCTTTCTAAGCACAAGGCTCAGCTTGATTGTGTTGCCAGGCAGATTCAATTGACACATTCGTCTGAGGATGTAATCATCTTTGCTGCTCCTGATGATACAATTCGTTTGTTTTCTCTCAATGAGAAGGGCGAGCTGGATGCCATCTCTCAGATTCCAGTCGTTTGCGAATATCAAGACGTCTTTCTCGAAGAGCTTCCAGGAATGCCTCCGCACCGGCCAGTTGAATTCGTCATGATCTTGAGCCTGGCACGGAACCTGTTTGCAAACGTCCTTACAAGCTTGGACCTGAAGAGTTGAAGGAGCTGAAGAAACAACTCGATATTCAAGAGCGTATGGGTCTCATCCGACCTAGTTCTTCTCCTTGCGGTTGTGGTGTTCTTTTCGTCAAGAAGAAGGATGGAATGGACCGACTTTGTGTCGATTACCGTCCATTGAACAAGAAGACCATAAAGAACAAGTACCCACTTCCCAACATCAATGAGCTTTTCGAACAACTCAAAGGTGCTCAAGTATTCTCCAAGCTTGACCTCCGTATGGGCTATCATCAGATTCGCATTCGTGAAGAAGATATCCCCAAGACAACATTTAGAACAAGCTATGGTTCATATGAATACCCTGTTCTGAATGTTGCATAGTATTGGTGGACTCGAGTATTGGTGGACTCGAATGAAGCGCGAGATTGCTCAGTTCATGAATGAATGTGATGTCTGCAGAAGAGTGAAAGCAGAACACCAACGACCAGCTGGTCTCCTCCAACCTCTTGCCATTCCAGAATGGAAGTTTGACCATATTGAGATGGACTTTGTGATTGGATTTCCAAAGTCCAAGCGTGGCAATGATGCTATCTTTGTTGTCATCGACAAGCTCACTAAAGTGGCTCATTTTCTTCCTATCAAAGAATCTATCACATCAGCCCAGTTGGCAGAGCTATATACCTCCAGGATTGTCTCTCTGCACGGCATTCTGCAGTTGATATCTTCAGATCGTGGTAGCATCTTTACCTCTAAGTTCTGGGATTCTTTTCAGAAGGACATGGGCACCAACATTCGCTTCAGCACAGCTTTTCATCCTCAAACTAGTGGCCAAGTCAAGCGAGTAAATCAGATTCTTGAAGATATGCTTTGGGCATGTGTCATTTCTTTCGGTATGAAGTGGGAAGATTGTCTTCCATATGCCGAGTTCTCCTACAACAACAGCTTCCAAGCTAGTTCGGGCAAGGCCCCATTCGAGATTCTCTATGGCAGGAAGTGACGTACTACTCTTAACTGGTCAGAGACGGGTGAGCGCCAACTTCTTGGAAATGACTTGATCACAGAGCCTGAAGAAATGTGCAAAGTCATTCGTGAAAATCTCAAAGCCACGCAATCACGCCAGAAGAGTTACTATGATAGCAAGCATCGTGACTTGGCTTTCGAGATCGGAGATCATGTCTACCTCCACGTCTCTCCAATGGAAGGTACTTGTCGCTTTGGTATCAAAGGGAAACTTGCCCCTAGATACGTGGGTCCTTTCAAGATCATTGGCAAAAGAGGCGATCTCGCCTATCAACTTGAGCTTCCATGCAACTTTGCAAATGTGCATGACGTGTTTCATGTGTCTCAGCTTTGCAAGTGTTTCAAGACTCCTGACCGCACCGTCAACTTCGAAGAGATTGATCTCCAAGAAGACCTGTCTTATCATGAGCACCCCATTGCTATTCTTGAAGAAATTGAGTGCAAGACTCGCAACAAGTCTATCAAATTCCTGAAAGTAAAGTGGTGACATCATTCCGACCGTGAAGCCACCTGGGAACGTGAGGACCACCTCCGTTCTGAATACCCGGAGTTTTTCCAGTCCTAGATCTCGGGACGAGATCCTTTCGTAGTGGTGGAGTGTTGTAACACCCCGTATGTAACCTGCCATATTTGTATTCCAACTCTTGCCATTTCCGGCACTAACTTATCATATTTCCTCGTTGTCGGGTTTTTGTCTTCGTGTGCTTTTGTCTTTATCATGCATCTCATATCATGTCATCATGTGCATCGCATTTGCATACGTGTTTGTCTCATGCATCCGAGCATTTTCCTCGTTGTCCGTTTTGCATTCCGGCGCTTCGTTCTCCTCCGGTGGTCTTTTCTAGCTTTCTTTCGTGTGTGGGGATTAAACATTTCCGGATTGGACTGATACTTGCCAAGAGGCCTTGGTTTACTACCGGTAGACCGCCTATCAAGTTTCATGCCATTTGGACTTCGTTTGATACTCCAATGGTTAACCGAGGGACCGTAAAGGCCTCGTGTATGTGTTGTAGCCCAACACCTCTCCAAAGTGGCCCAAAACCCACCTAAACCCCCTCCATCATCTCGGTCGTTTGATCATGATCGCGTGGCTGCAAACCGTGCTCAATTTGGAGCCTCCTAGCTCCCTCTACCTATAAAAAGGCATCTCCCCCGAAATTTTCGGATCAAACCCTAGTCTCTCCCTCTCCTCGCGCCGCCGGACACGTCCGTCCGGATAGGATGCGTCCACGCCGCCGCCACCGACGAATCGCAAGCCGCCACCTCAGCGCCGCTGTCCCACACCTGCCGTGTTCCGTCAGGCCCGCGTCCGGCCCCCGCGATCCCAGCGCCGCCGCCCGCCGCCTAGTCGCGC
>NC_057806.1:175720259-175724340 GCF_018294505.1 Triticum aestivum | reverse complement strand
CCCCCCCCTCGCCGGAGCAAGCTCCTGCCTCGCCGGAGCTCCTCAGTTCGCGCGCCCGCAAAGAACCCTAGATCTGAGAGGGTTGACTTTTTCCTAAGTCCCAGTAATTTTTAGCATTCTTCTTCATGCCATATCTTTGCACCCGTGGCTCCGTTTTGGGCGTGTAGCATATCAAATTGTTCGTCTCGACGAGTACTTCATTTCAACCCATTGCACCATGTTCATTTGAGTTCATCTTGATGCCCTAAATGCTGTTGCAAGAGTGCTATGCAATGTTAGTTTCAGATTCTTAGCAGAGTTTGCACATTTGTCATTTTTGCCATGTTTAATGTGTGCCTCCTATGAACTTGAGCCCTACATGTGTTTTGAAGTATGCCATGCCATCTTTACAGGGGTGTATGCCATGTATTTTTGTGACCTCTGTGGTGACTAGCACAAGCCTGCAAAGTAGCCCTCGTAATGTTGCTGATTTCAGGGACTTAGAAATCTTCTAAGTCTTTGCTCTGTTAATATTTTTATGCCATGTATTCATGTTGCTGCAGAGTGATCCATGCGTCTTTTGAGCATGTTCAGTAAGGATGTTTTGGAGATAATGTTATGCTTTATCCATCCATGTCTTTTTTTGCAATTATGGAGCACCCTAGCTTGACTCAATCGAGCTCTACTTTTGCTATAAAATGTTCCTGGCAGAATGTTTACGTGTTAAGCATTTTTGCCGAGGTTGTTGTAGTTGATCCATGCATGCTATGAGGTTGTTCTTGCCATGTTTAGCTTCTATGCCATGTCTACTTGCTGGGTGTATGCTTAGTTTGTCATGCAATGTCTTGTGGTGAGTGCATCGAGCTCATAAACATGCCTATATGAATCTGTTTTGCCATGTTCCAGTTTTGTGCTAAGTCTGAATCTGTTAACGGAAGTTGCTATGTTCACCTGGTTGCCATTGTATTTTCTGATCCCTTTTGGCTTATGGTCAGTAAGGGACTTTTGTTGTATGCTTTGAGTAGCTTCATGCCATGCTTTGCTTTGCCATGTTATGTTCCTGTAGCATGTTGTTACTTTGCTCTAAACATTGTTTCCTGATGTTAAATTCCTGACATGTTATTTTCACTAAGTCTGTAACCTGATATCTTTTGCACTTTTGCCATGCTTGTTTGAACCTGCTATTGAGTGAATTAGCCGTAGCTCAGTGTTCATCTTTTTTCAAGCATCTTGAGTGGATCCCTGCCATGTGCTTTGTTGCTATGTTAGAGTGCAGTAGCTTGTTGTTCTTGATGCATTTAGATGGCCTCGTGCTGTTAATCGCAGATCGGTGCCATATTTGTTTTGCTTGTCATTTGCAAACCGTGCATCCGTTTCCGGTGATCTTTATATCGATTTCGACCGAAATCAACTCATCTTTCTAGTGGCACTCTTGGTTTTCCAAGTTGAGGCCAGGTTCAATCTCTCCTTTCTAAAGCATGCATATGCATTTCATTTCACATCCCGCATATCATGCCATGTTTTGCATCATGTTGCTTGTGCATTGCACCATGGTTGATTGTGTCTCCCTTTGCTTGTGTTCTTGCTTTGGGTAGAGCCGGGAGACGAGTACGTGATCGAGGAACCCGTTGAGTACGCTTACGAGGATCAAGTTAACGTCAACTCGGAGAACTTTGTAGGCAAGATGACCATACCCTCGAAATCACTTCTATCTTTGCTTGCTAGATGCTCGCTCTATTGCTATGCCTATGCTATGATACCTACCACTTGCTTATCATGCCTCCCATATTGCCATGTCAAACCTCTAACCCACCTTGTCCTAGCAAACCGTTGTTTGGCTATGTTACCGCTTTGCTCAGCCCCTCTTATAGCGTTGTTAGTTGCAGGTGAAGATTGGAGTTTGTTCCTTGTTGGAACATGTTTATTGTTGGGATATCATTATTATATCTTGTCTACTTTAAATTCATCTATATACTTGGCAAAGGGTGGAAGGCTCGGCCTTATGCCTGGTGTTTTGTTCCACTCTTGCCGCCCTAGTTTCTGTCATACCGGTGTTATGTTCCTTAATTTTTGCATTCCTTACATGGTTGGGTTATAATGGGAACCCCTTGACAATTCGCCTTGAATAAAACTCCTCCAGCAAGGCCCAACCTTGGTTTTACCATTTTCCACCTAGCCTTTTTCTCTTGGGTTTCGCGGACTGAAGGGTCATCTTTATTTTAAACCCGACCGGGCCAGTGCTTCTTTGAGTGTTGGTCCGAAATGGGCAGCCTGCGGGGCCACCTCGGGGCAACTTGAGGGTTGGTTTTACTCGTAGCTTGACCTATCCGGTGTGCCCTGAGAACGAGATATGTGCAGCTCCTATCGGGATTTGTTGGCACATTCGGGCGGCTTTGCTGGTTTAATTTCAAGATGTCTTGTAACCGGGATTCCTAGTCTGATCGGGTTGTCTTGGGAGAAGGAATATCCTTCGTTGACCGTGAGAGCTTGTGATGGGCTAAGTTGGGACACCCCTGCAGGGATTTGAACTTTCGAAAGCCGTGCCCGCGGTTATGGGCAGACGGGAATTTGTTAATGTCCGGTTGTAGAAAACCTGAATCTAACTTAATTAAAATGAATCAACAGAGTGTGTGGCTGTGATGGTCTCTTTTCGGCGGAGTCCGGGAAGAGAACACGGACTCGAGTTATGCTTGAACGTTGGTTGTTCTAGGATCACTTCTTGATCATAGTTTCTCGTCCGTGCCTTGCCTTCTCTTCTCGCTCTCATTTGCGTATGTTAGCCACCATATATGCTAGTGCTTGTTGCAGTTCCAGCTCATACCTTTTACCTACCTATAAGCTTAAATAGTCTTGATCGCCAGGGTGTGAGATTGCTGAGTCCCCGTGACTCACAGATTACTTCAAAACCAGATGCAGGGACCAATGATACCGCTCCAGGAGATTCGACTGAGCTCAAGTGGGGGTTCGATGAGGACTCAGGACGACACTATGTTTCCTTTCCAGACGATCAGTAGTGGAGCCCAGTTGGGTCGATCGGGAACATTATGCATTTGGGGTTGTCTTTATTTTGGTTCCGTAGTCGGACCTTGATTGTATCTGGATGAATGTAATGATATTTATGCTATTGTGTGACGTGGCGAGTGTAAGCCAACTATGTATCTCTTTTCCTTATTCATTACATGGGTTGTGTGAAGATTACCCCACTAGCGACATTGCTTACAATGCGGTTATGCCTCTAAGTCATCCTTCGACCCGTGGGAGATGTAGCCGCATCGTGGGCGTTACATGTACACACCTTTTGAGAGAGCCATACATGATTTGGAATTTGATAGAATACTCTATGTGCTTCACTTATATCCTTTGAGCTCTATAGTTTTACTCTATGTGCTTCACTTATATCTTTTGAGTTTTATAATTTTGCTCTAGTGCTTCACTTATATCTTTTAGAGCACGGTGGTGGATTTGTTTTATAGAAACTATTGATCTCTCATGCTTCACTTAGATTATATTGAGAGTCTTAATAGCATGGTAATTTGCTTAAAATCCTAATATGCTTGGTATGCAAGATTAATAATGAAACTTTCTTATGAGTGTGTTGAATACTAAGAAAAGTTTGATGCTTGATGATTGTTTTGAGATATGGAGGTAATAATATCAAAGTCGTGCTAGTTGAGTAGTTGTGAAATTGAGAAATACTTGTGTTGAGGTTTGCAAGTCCCGTAGCATGCACGTATGGTAAACGTTATGCAACAAATTCGAAACATGAGGTGTTATTTGATTGTCGTCCTTATGAGTGGCGGTCGGGGACGAGTGATGGTCTTTTCCTACCAATCTATCCCCCTAGGAGCATGCGCGTAGTGCCGAGGTTTTTGATGACTTGTAGATTTTTGCAATAAGTATGTGAGTTCTTTATGACTAATGTTGAGTCCATGGATTATATGCACTCTCACCCTTCCATCCTTGCTAGCCTCTTCGGTACCGTGCATTGCCCTTTCTCACATTGAGAGTTGGCGCAAACTTCGCCGGTGCATCCAAACCCCGTAATATGATACGCTCTTTCACACATAAACCTCCTTATATCTTCCACAAAACAGCCACCATA
>NC_057806.1:175715749-175718323 GCF_018294505.1 Triticum aestivum | reverse complement strand
TTTCGAAGAAAAGGAATATCAAACGGAGTCCAAACGGAATGAAACCTTCGGAAACGTGATTTTCTCATCAGATAAGATCCAGGAGACTTGGACCCTCCGTCAAGAAAGCCACGAGGTGCTCACGAGGGTAGGGGGCGCGCCCCCTGCCTCGTGGGCCCCTCGAAGCTCCACCGACGTACTTCTTCCTCCTATATATATCCACGTACCCCCAAACGATCGGGGATGGAGCCAAAAACCTAATTCCACCGCCGCAACTTTTTGTATCCACGAGATCCCATCTTGGGGCCTGTTCTGGAGCTCCGCCGGAGGGGGCATCGATCACGGAGGGCTTCTACATCATCATCCAAGCCCCTCCGATGAAGTGTGAGGAGTTTACTTCAGACCTACGGGTCCATAGCTAGTAGCTAGATGGCTTCTTCTCTCTTTTTGGATCTCAATACAATGTTCTCCCCCTCTCTTGTGGAGATCTATTTGATGTAATCTTCTTTTTGTGGTGTGTTTGTTGAGATCGATGAATTGTGGGTTTATGATCCGGTCTATCTATGAATAATATTTGAATCTTCTCTGAATTCTTTTATGTATGATTGGTTATCTTTGCAAGTCTCTTCGAATTATCAGTTTGGTTTGGCCTACTAGATTGGTTGTTCTTGCCATGGGGGAAGTGCTTAGCTTTGGGTTCAATCTTGCGGTGTCCTTTCCCAGTGACAGAAGGGGCAGCAAGGCACATATTGTATTGTTGCCATCGAGGATAACAAGATGGGGTTTTTATCATATTGCATGAAATTATCCCTCTACATCATGTCATCTTGCTTAAGGCGTTACTCAGTTTTTAACTTAATACTCTAGATGCATGCTGGATAGCGGTCGATGAGTGGAGTAATAGTAGTAGATGCAGAATCGTTTCGGTCTACTTGTCTCGGAGGTGATGCCTATATACATGATCATACCTAGATATTCTCATAACTATGCTCAATTCTGTGAATTGCAGAACAGTAATTTGTTCACCCACCGTAGAATACTTATGCTCTTGAGAGAAGCCACTAGTGAAACCTATGGCTCCCGAGTCTCTTTCTCATCATATCAATCTCCATTGCCTCCCTCCAAAGACGAGGCAAGCCTCGACGATGATGAATTCGTCGTGCCAGAGGATCCCGTCGAACAAGAGTGCTTCAAGCGCCGGCTTATAGCCACGACAAATAGCCTTAAGAAAAAGCAGCAGCAGCTTCAAGCTGATCAAGATATGCTAGCTGACAGATGGACTGAGGTCCTGGCGGCCGAGGAATATAAATTTGAACGCCCCTCCAAGAGTTACCCAAAGTGCAGGTTGCTACCTCGACTGGAGGAGGAAGCACCAAAACCTACATCCCCAGTGTATGACGTGGCTGATAGGCCACCTCGTGGCCGTGACAGAGAGGCATTCCAGCCAAAAGCTCAGCCCGCACCCTGACGCCATTCAAATAAAAAGGCATGGGGAAATACGCCAGACCTGCGAGACGTATTGGAGGACAAAGCAAAACACGCAAGATCGATCTACGGATCAAGAGGGCGCACCACTATGCGAGACGATAACCGTCACGCTAGATATAATAAAAGTAAATCCGACCGGGCCGAACACAGCGAACAAGACTCATTTGAGCTGCGTTGTGATATAGCCCAGTACAGAGGCGCCGCACACCCCCTATGCTTCACAGACGAAGTAGTGGATCACCAGATCCCAGAGGGTTTCAAACCCATAAATATAGAATCATACGACAACACAACAGATCCTATGGTATGGATTGAGGATTTCCTCCTGCACATCCACATGGCCCGCGGTGATGACCTACACGCCATCAAATACCTCCCACTCAAACTCAAACGTCCAGCTCGGCATTGGCTCAACAGCTTGCCAGCAGAGTCCATTGGCTGTTGGGAAGATCTGGAAGCCGCATTCCTCGACAACTTCCAGGGCATTTATGTGCGACCACCAGATGCCGATGACTTGAGCCACATAGTTCAGCAACCAGAGGAATCTGCCAGGCAATTATGGACACGGTTCCTAACAAATAAAAATCAAATCGTCGACTGTCCGGGTGCAGAGGCCCTAGCAGCTTTTAAGCACAACATCCGCGATGAATGGCTCGCCCGGCACCTTGGCCAGGAAAAGCCAAAATCTATGGCAGCCCTCACGACACTCATGACCCGCTTTTGTGCGGGAGAGGACAACTGGCTGGCTCACAACAATAACATATCAAAGAACCATGGTACTTCGAATACCAAGAACGGCAACGGCAGGTCACGTTGCAACAAACATAAGTGCCGCATTAACGACGACAATACCGAGGATACGTCAGTCAATGCCAGATTCAAAGGCTCTAAACCCGGTCAGCGGAAAAAGCCATTCAAAAGAAGCACACCGGGCCCGTCCAGTTTGGACCGTATACTCGATCGCTCGTGTCAAATACACGGCACCCCCGACAAGCCAGCCAACCACACCAACAGGGATTGTTGGGTGTTCAAGCAGGCCAGCGAGTTAAATGCCGAAAACAAAGATAAGGGTTCACATAGCGATGACGAGGAGGAGCCCCGACAGCC
>NC_057806.1:175710036-175715680 GCF_018294505.1 Triticum aestivum | reverse complement strand
AACACCGGAGGACAGAAGAGGTTCCCCCCACAAGTGCGGACGGTAAACATGATATACGCAACCCACATCCCCAAGACGTAGCGGAAGCGTGCGCTAAGGGATGTATATGCGTTGGAGCCAGTCGCCCCAAAGTTCAACCCATGGTCCTCTTGTCCGATCACCTTCGATCGCAGGGACCACCCCACTAGTATCCGTCATGGCGGATTCGCCGCACTGGTCCTATACCCAATCATTGACGGATTCCACCTCACTCGAGTCCTTATGGATGGCGGCAGCAGCCTGAACCTGCTCTACCAGGACACAATGCGCAAAATGGGTATAGACCCCTCAAGGATCAAACCCACAAAAATGACCTTTAAAGGCGTCATACCAGGTGTAGAGGCCCACTGCACAGGCTCAGTCACACTAGAAGTGGTCTTCGGATCCCCGGATAACTTCCGAAGCGAAGAGCTAATCTTTGATATAGTCTCGTTCTGCAGTGGCTATCATGCACTGCTCGGGCGCACCGCTTTTGCAAGATTCAATGCGGTACCACATTATTCATACCTCAAGCTCAAGATGCCAAGACCTCGGGGGGTCATCACAGTTAATGGAAACACAGAGCGCTCTCTCCGCACGGAGGAGCACACTGCGGCCCTCGTAGCAGAAGCACAAAGCAGCCTCTTAAGGCAACCCACTAGTTCGGCGATTAAGGACCCGGACACCTTCAAGCGCGCCTGGAGTAATTGGCAACAGGACCACCTGACACGTCCCGAGCTCGCATAGCAATGCGGCCCCCCACCCCGGTCCCAGCCAAACGGCGAAATCCGTGCCACGCGTACATAATTACGCATTAAAAATACCATGGGCACAGGTGGGGAGGGGGCACGACTGCGGCACGCCCCAAGACACGGCTTAACCTCACTAGGGGCTCCGCGCTTTGTTACCTTTTCTCTTTCAGGACTTTAATCTCTGGAAACCCTGTCCGGCAGCATGATTGCCGAACACATGATGCAGCAACCAAGGAGGCAGAAAGCTACGTCACACCATGGAACTCCCAGGTGGATTACGATTACGAGTGAAATACTTGCTTTAATACTATTCCTCATCTCGCCCTTGGAGGGGACATGTCAAATAGTCCTACTTTTTGCTTATCGCACTACTTGTATCATTTTGCTTTAACACACCTTTTTGAATAAACAATGCATAACACTAAGACTATTATTGCATTCTTCTTATATATATATATATATATATATATATGTTCATTCATGACATCTAGCACCCGTACACTCTGGTACGGCCAATACACCAGGGCCTTAAACATACCCCATAATACGGCGTTAGAAGTCCGAACACTTTTGACAGTGCGGCACCCCGAACTTATAGCATTATATGCATCAGCTCCGAATCATGTCTTGGGTCAATAGTTGGGTTTGCCCGGCTCCCATGTTTTGGTACCTTACGTTCCGTTATATCGGCTAAGGTAGCACTGGGAGAACTACTGCGATTGTGCCCCAGTTCTACTGGGCTAAGCACCTCAGTAGAGAAAGCTAAAACTGACTGTCATGATAAGGCAAGAGACTGGTCGCTATTCAAGAGGTTTCGAGTCCCTAAAGACTTATGCCGCTTAGAGCGAGGAGTCAGCTCTGTCCGGCTTAAGGCGTGTATAGTGCCCCGAATTCGGCCTTCCGAATACTAGGGGCTTCACCGAAATTTAAAATTATAGATTTCTATGGCTAAGTGAGAGTGATAAAGCATTATAGTCCGATTGCCTTGTTCGTTGTGCTGAGCACCTCCCTCGAAGGACCCAAAAATGGAAACAAGAGTGCTCAGGTTTATCCCGAACACCCCAGCACTCGTGGCATGGGGGCAGAAGCCGACGACTAGTCATCTCTTAGATTTGATAAACAGCCGAACATAAGGTAATATTTTAAATTCAAACAAGCGTTGCATAGCGCATATGAACAAGTTTTCATCATACAGGATCACACGAGCAAGTTCATTCAAATATTACATCTTTTGCACACTCGTCCGCTACAAGACGGACACCCTTCATGACACCTTCAAAATACATCTCGGGGTGGCGATGCTCCTTGCCCTGCGGCGGCCCCTCCTTCACCAGCTTCACGACGTCCATCTTGGCCCAGTGCACCTTCGCACGGGCGAAAGCCCGGCGAGCACCTTCGATGCAGAAGGACCGCTTGATGACTTCCAGCCGTGGGCAGGCATCCACAAGCCGCCTCACCAGGCCGAAGTAGCTGTTGGGAAGGGCGTCGCTAGGCCACATCCGGACTATAAAGCCCTTCATGGCCTGTTCGGCCGCCTTGTGTAGCTCGACCAGTTGCTTTAGCTGGTCGCTCATAGGCACCGGGTGTTCGGTCTCAGTATACTGGGCCCAGAACAAATTCTCCGTCGAGCTTCCCTCCTCGGCCCAGTAAAATTTCGCGGCATCTGACACGCTGTGGGGCAAATCTGCGAATGCTCCTGGAGAGCTCCGAACTTGGGTAAGTAACAAGTAATTTACTGTCACATGCTTGCTCTGCATATTGAATGCCTTACCCGCTGCTATCTTCTTCATCGCATCAATCTCCTGGAGGTCCTTTTGGGCTTCGGCCTTGGCAGTCTTTGCGCTCTCGAGGGCTGCAGCAAGCTCAGACTCTCGTGTCTTCGAGTCAAGCTCCAATGCCTCATGTTTCGTCACGAGAGCCTGGAGCTCTTGCTGCACCTCGCCCACCCGTGCCTCCTGGCTTTCCCGCTCGGTGCGCTCCTTGGCCACTTTGTTTCCGGCCTCGGACAACGCTTGCTTCAGGGTCACCACCTCGGTCGTGGCCCCTGGTACATTCATGATGATCCTGTCATTTTTCAATCGCATCTTTTATATATATATATATCTACAGACTAGGTATTACTTACCTTTGTTCTCCTCGAGCTGCCTCTTAGCAAGGCCGAGCTCTCTCTCGGACCCCTCGAGGTCCTGCTTCAGTGCGGCGACCTCCGCAGTCAGTACGACAGAGGTCAGCAGCGAAGCCTGCATATGCATACAGACATACTAGTATTAGACTCCTGCAGATATTATTTGATCCTCTATTGGACTTTTCTTTGTGAACACCAAACAGAGCATCAGGGGCTACTATCTATGCGGTAATATTTTTCCTATATTTTAAACACTTACCTCAAAGCCTGTTAGAAGGCTGGCATAGGCTTCAGTCAGTCCGCTCTTGGCGGACTGAACCTTCTTGATCACCGCACTCATAATAGTGCGGTGCTCTTCATCGATGGAAGCGCCGCGAAGCGCTCCCAGCAGGTTGTCCGGTGCCTCTGGATGGACAGAGGTCACCAGCACGGGCATCTTGCCCCTTTTGGAAGGAGGCCGCCTGCCCGAATCCGGAACCACTGGAGGTTCCGGCGCGGTGTTCGGCTGAGGGCCGAACTCGGAGCCCTCGGGAGCCTTACTCCCTCTACTCTCGCAGTCTGGAAGGTTGCCTTGAGGCGCCTCCGAGACTGTCTCCCCTTGACCTGGTGCCTCTTGAGACAATACCTCGGCATTGTCCGTAGGGCAGGGGGATGTGGCGGTCGAAAGTGGATCGCTATCCATATCTGACGAGTCCAAGGAGCCGTCCAACGAGGATACGTCGATACGGGCTCGGGGCGGTCTGCATAATCATAATTCGGCGTTAGGAGAGGCAGTGCGACAAAGGTATGCTATGAGTTACTCTGGTATCCGAATACTTACGACTTCGCCAGGGGCTTGGCCCTGAGCAGCCACTCGTCTTCGCCTTCAGCGGCGGTGGTGGAGTAGTCCGGAAGGAGAGTCCTTCCCTTCTTGGACCCTTCGCCCCCCCCCCCCGGTCGGGGCGGCCTTCCTTTTCTTGTATCCCCCGGCTGGAGGGGGAGCATCTTCTTCTTCCTCCTCGTCTTCGTGGGAGGAGTGCGTCACAGAGTCATCGGACGATGAGTCCGATACCACCTAGCGCCGGGAACTCTTTCGGGTTCCCTTGGCCTTCTTCTTGGTCTTCTCCGGCACCTTGTAAGGAGCCGGAGTTAGCATCTCCATCAGGAGAGCGTCCGCAGTGTCTTTGGGCAGAGGGGCCGGACAGTCGATCTGCTCCGATGCCTTCACCCAGTCCTATCAAAGGTATGGGAGCTCAGACCCCGCATGTGGTTAAGCTATGGGACATGAACATCCTACCAGATGTACAGAACTTACCGGATTCACAGGGCGCTTCGTGCTTAGCCCGCGGTCCTCGGTAAGAGAAGGCGGGACCTCGGCGCCCTTGAACAGCACCCTCCAGACGTCCTTGTGTGTTGTGTCGAAGAGCTCGCTCAAAGTCTGCTGCTGGGCTGGGTCGAACTCCCACAAGTTGAAATCCCGTTGTTGACACGGGAGGATCCGGCGGAAGAGCATGACCTGGACTATGTTGACAAGCTTAAGCTTCTTGCTTGCCATATTCCGGATACATTTCTGGAGTCTGTCCAGCTCCACCGATGAACCCCAGGACATGCCCTTCTCTTTTCAGGAGGTGAGCTACGTGGGGATTCCGGATCAAAACTCGGGGGGCCGCCACCCAGTTGGCGTAGCGCGGCTCGGTGATGTAGAACCATGCCGATTGCCACCCCTTTATGGTCTCCATGAAGGAGCCTTCGAGCCATATAACATTGGGCATCTTCCCCACCATGGCTTCGCCGCATTCCGCTTGTTGACCGCCCACCACCTTTGGCTTGATATTGAAGGTCTTCAGCCACAGACCGAAGTGGGGCCGGATGCGGAGGAAAGCCTCGCACACGATGATGAACGCCGAGATGTTGATGATGAAATTCAGGGCCTGATCATGAAAATCCAGGCCGTAGTAGAACATAAGACCACGGACAAATGGATGGAGGGGAAACCCCAGTCCGTGGAGGAAGTGGTGGAGGAAAACTACCCTTTCGTGAGGTTCTGGGGTAGGGACGATCTGCCCCGCAGCGGGCAGCCGATGCACGATATCCGCGGCTAGGTATCCGGCTCCGCGCAGCTTTTTGATGTGTCCCTCCGTGACGGAGGAAGCCATCCACTTGCCTCCTGCTCTGGACATGTTTGGAGAAGGTTGAGGAGAAGGATGTGGAGTTGGGCGTCGGAGCTCGAGTGCGCAAGAATGGATGAGCAAGGAGGAAGAAGGCGTGGGTAGGAAAAGGTTAAACCTTATCCCTTTATAAGGGCAGCCGAAACTATGCGCCCCCACTAGCCTGGTAAAACTTGCTTATCCCCCAAGCACCGTAATTGATGGTGCGGTTGGGTTACCCACGCCCATATTGATGAGAATCCCGTAATAAGGGGGACACGATCTCTGCTTTGACAAGACGTGTTAAGAAACTGCCTCGCGTTATGTTCGGGGCTGGTTAAATAAAAACGGTTCGAATAATCACCGAGCCATGGCATGATGTCATGTGGCCAAAACGTGTCAGCAGATTAGATTTGTGGAAATATTATTCTCTCTATGGTGGTATGTGGAACTTATTTTGCAGGGTCAAACACTTTCCTTTTATTCAAACTCTTCTGTGGTGTATCCGGAGGAGGAACCCGCCTTGCAATGCCGAAGACAACACTGCGCGCTGGACTCATCGTCATTGAAGCCTGGTTCAGGGGCTACTGAGGGAGTCCTAGATTAGGGGGTCTCCGGACAGC
>NC_057806.1:175708003-175708613 GCF_018294505.1 Triticum aestivum | reverse complement strand
GAGATCCGCCGGTTTTGACACCGACAGGCCCACTATGGGCACAAGCCTACCAGAAAAATATGAAAGCTTATGTTGATTTAGGCCCATATATTTTTAGTGGGCTACATGCCAATTTCGGCCCGTAATCATTTTTAGCCCAATTAGAATGGGCCCGACGAATGTTGGCATGTTGGGCTCCTACGAAGCTTTCGGCCGAATATATTACTAAGATAAACCTACACTATACAAAAATAGCGTCGTAATTACTGCAGCCCGAGGCAGCATCATAAATGTTGTATCACAACAAAATAAATTCCAACCATACAACAAAAGGCCTGTTGGCATAAAGTTTATAGTCCTTCCAGATAAAATCACCATCAGATGTATAGAAGCACAAATCATTTGACCTGAGTGCTAATGTTTCAGGCTGTAGAATCTAATGGAGCAGCACGATCTCCACCTTTTTTCCGCCATTGCTCTTGAACAACGAAGCGAATGTCTGATAGTCTGGTTTCAAAACCATTCATATCTTGATGACATTTCTCAACCACTATTCTTGTTTCCGAAACAACGTCCATTAGGGATTGGACTTGTGTCTGGAGCACAGATATATCACTCTGTCTAGCAGGAA
>NC_057806.1:175688740-175707796 GCF_018294505.1 Triticum aestivum | reverse complement strand
ATTTTGTTCAGTAGGCAATTTGGACGAGGTTACCTTAACAACCAACCCAGAATTACGCAGGAAGGTGCTTTTTGCAGTGTTAGTGGAGAGATACTAACACACTGCAGCAAGAGGTGACATTGTACCTATAGTAGCCTCGTCACCTTCAGGTGGTTGTGGCTGTTCAATCATTTGTTCCATAGCTTCCTGAAAGTTTGAACTTGTAGATTAGTGTACCAGATAAGTTACTAATGAGACAAAAACAAACAAAGTAGGTTAAACGTTTATAATAACTTATTTTAGTGAACTACTGTAATACATTAGCATGTATTGTAGTGCCAACTACATAATAAAATCACTTTCGAAACATATGTCCATGTAGCATGCCTACTGTATTGTCTATTTCCTCACATTCGTTGTCATCTAAGGATAAAGAGACATGGTTTAAAGTAGGATGAACATAGTATGACATCATTCATATCATGGGCAAACAAATATAAAATAAACATGCTATTTTATCATTATGTGCGCACGTGAACATAACAACTAGATTACAGATCAAGACTAAAAGAATATGCTTCATCTCTTTTAAACCATGTAAGGTGAAATGATACGTTAAGACAACTGTGAATAAAAGTGAACAGAGTAACTGACATTGGCTGCGAACCAAGTAGTTAAATGAACACATCACAATACCAATCAGTTCAAGGCAGGAGGAGTAAGGACTTACAACAGTGCTTGAACTAGTGTGCTCATGCCCTTCATCTTGCTAGTGTGGCAATCCTTGAATATTTGCACTGCATTCGGTTCAGGTTCTTTTTGGTTCGCACGGGATTTCCTCTGTATTTGGAACAAGTCAATATAGATACGATAATATGGCACAAAAAAGAAGGAAGTAGCAGCTATTAACAAGAGCCTCGCAGTGTGCAATATAGCTACGAGATCCTGTGGTCTGTTGGAATTTCACTTTAGAACGGTTGGTTTTGTTCTTCAAACAGTTAGCCTAGAAGAAGATACACTTGTAAGGCACATACATAAATACAAGTTCAATATGTGGTCTGATCAAATACATATAGCCTACCTGATACTTTGGATCAGACCAGTGTTTAACGAGGGCTGTCCAGTCTTCATCTGTAATATATTCCACTGCAGATGTTTGGGCGATTTCATTGTTAGCCTTGCCTTCAAAGTGAGATTTTCTAAGGTGGTACCGATACTGTCGTAGAGCAGACTGAAAAACATGAGTGCATGCTTGTCTAGTTGCATCATCTTTCGGATCCAACTTGAACCTCATCTGTTGAAAAAAGAATGTGAGTCTTATTAGGAGGAATCTAGAAAGTATGGGACAGAGCAAGACAATATTGCTAATTGTGATGAATAACATTACTTACGGATAAATGGTCAAGGAAGGTGTTAAACTGGGTATTATCTTTCTCATTCCTGTACTGGATCCACGTTGGGAGGATACGTGCATGACACCTAACGGCAACGGCTGCCTCTGATACTAACTTGGTTGACTCTGTAGCATCACGTGGCCTTTTTAAACCTGCCTCAAAATGGATCTCCATTCTTCCTCCTTTAGATTTTGTTAATCTGTCAAGCATTATCCCTGATGTCTGTTTTCGCTTGCGCCATGGTGCTAGTTCAACAACGAATATGGAAAGTGTTAGTGTACATCAAACTGTCAGAGTACATATAAAGGAGCATGCAACTGCAACTTGACTCGGTCAGGTACCGTCTTGGTGTTGATGCTCATGAGGTTCATCTGATCTTGCCAAGTCCTGTTGTGTCAGCAGTGCTTCGGAAGTAGTGTTAGGTGTGAAGGCAGCTTGGGAACTGGCCAATTCCGGAGCAAACGAACGAGTAACTGGTTGAGATGCTGGTACAGTTGAAGCGGATGTTGCAGCTGGTGGAGCAGGTGATACTGTGTTTGTAGATTTAGCCGGTGGACTTGGACCTTCTACTGCACTATAAGTACCAGCAAAATCTCGACGACAGAACCTTTTCTGTTTCACCCAACGAGTAACAACACTCCCTACTATATTATTTTCCTTGCTCTTTTTTGACTTTGCCATGTCAAGCTGTACCCACAACACAAAAGAATAAAATCACTCTTCAGAACTCATTGATGCATGATACAGACAAGCAATACTTTGATGTAAGACAACCGTATGAGGATGGAATATGTAAGAAAAATAGGATGGCATGACATATTGACAGCTACGTTGTGCAAACTAAGCAGAAGGATTTTCAAGAAAATAGAAGTAATGCAAGCTAAACACCATATGAAAGATGCAACCAATATTACTCTGCCAAGTTAAAAGTGTCTTGTCATAAGTGGCAATTCGAAAAATTAGAAGTACAACGTAGAAATCAATGCAAGATGCAACCACTATCAAACTGCCATGTTAAAAGCGTCCAATCATGAGTGACTGATGCGGGATACACAACAACAGTACTTTGATGTAAGAACATGGTATGATAGATAGATGCAGTGTATTCTAGACACAAAAAGCCATGTCATATGCACATGTATAATGTATAAACTCAGCAGGTGCAATTTAATCAAAATAGAAGAAATACAGGCTAGATAACATATGCAACATGAAACCAATTATCATACTGTCAACTTAGAGCAAGCACCTGCGATGGTGGAGTACAGGAGATGAACTCATCATGTAGACTTGGGACTTCAACTTCATTAGCAGTAGCAGTGGCAAATCTAGAGAGTCTCTGTTTACGTCGGTGCGGAGGACCACCAACATCCCCTAACTTACTCTTTTCCTTCCTATTTTCTGACATTGCCTTATGAAGTCAAAACCACAAGAAGATGAATAAAATTAGCTCTGCATAACTGGTTGATGCATGATACAGACGAACACTACTTTGATGTAAGGCAAGCGCAGGATAGGAGGATGGAATATATACAAAAAAGACAGCGTTTCATATTCACACGTACAATAGGAGGATGGAATATGTAGGAAAAAATAGTAAGCGGAAGGCATTTCAACAAAATTAGAAGAAATGAAAGCTAGGCACCATATGAACATGCAACCAATATCACCCTATCAGGTAAAAAGTGTCTCATTGTAAGTGCCATTTCAAGAAATTAGAAGCAGTACAAGCTAGAAGACAATGCAAGATGCAACTACATCACAGTCCCAAGTTAAATGTGTCTTATGGGTAAGTGATCGTTGTAGGTATAAGTTGTAAGCTACGTAGATGCAATTCAACATAATCAGAAGCAATACAAACTAGACATCATACGGAAAACGCAACCACGTATAACAGTTCCAAGTAAGAGCAAGCACCTGTGATGGTGGAGTAGGGGAGATGTGCTCATCATGTACACGTATGTTCTAGAAACAGGAACACGTGTCATATTCACAGGCATTATGTGTAAAGTAAGCAGATGCAATTCAAGTTAGAAGCAATACAAGCTAGACATCATACGCAACATGCAACCACATATAATAGTGTCAAGTTAGAGCAAGCAACTGTGATGGTGGAGTAGGGGAGATGTGCTCATCATCTACACAGCTACGTTGACTGTCCAGCCTTGTGTTGTCTTGCGAATCTTGTTGGGAGGATGGCGGAGTTGAATCTGTAGAGACCCCCTGTTTGAGTTGCTCCGAAGGACCACCATCATCCACTGCCAGACTAATTTCCTTCAGCTGTAATGATTTTGCATTGTGAAGTCAAACCGATAAGAAAAAGGAATAAAATTCGCTCTTCAGAACTCATTCATGCATGATACAGACGAACACTACTCGGATGAAAGGCAAACACATGATGCGAGGATGGAATATGTATGAAAAACAGGATGGTGTGACATATTCACACCTATGATGTGGTAACTAAGCAGAAGGCATTTCAACAAATTAGAAGCACTGCAAGCTAGACACCATATGAAAGATGCAACCAATATCACTCTGCCAAGTTCAAACTGTATGGCGTTTCAACAAATTAGAAGCAGTACATGCTAGAAATCATATGCAAGACACAACCAATATCACAGTGGCGACTTAAAGGTGCCTTATCATAAGATATAGTATGTACCAAAAATAGGAAAGCGTGTCATATTCACATGTATCATGTGTAAGCTAAGCAGATGCAGTTTACACTAATTAGGAGCAATACGAGCTAGACACCATATGCAACATGTGTTGGAAATATGCCCTAGAGGCAATAATAAAATGGTTATTATTATATTTCTTTGTTCACGATAATTGTCTCTTGTTCATGCTATAATTGTGTTATTCGGAAATCGTAATACATGTGTGAATACATAGACCACAACACGTCCCTAGTGAGCCTCTAGTTGACTAGCTCGTTGATCAAAAGATAGTCATGGTTTCCTGACTATGGACATTGGATGTCATTGATAACAGGATCACATCATTAGGAGAATGATGTGATGAACAAGACCCAATCCTAAGCATAGCTCAAAGATCATGTAGTTCGTTTGCTATAGCTTTTCCGAATGTCAAGTATCATTTCCTTAGACCATGAGATTGTGCAACTCCCGGATACCGTAGGAGTGCTTTGGGTGTGCCAAATGTCACAACGTAACTGGGTGACAATAAAGGTACACTATGGGTATCTCCGAAAGTGTCTGTTGGGTTGGCACGAATCGAGACTGGGATTTGTCACTCCATATGACGGAGAGGTATCTCTGGGCCCACTCGGTAATGCATCATCATAATGAGCACAATGTGACCAAGTGGTTGATCACGGGATCATGCATCACAGTACGACTAAAGTGACATGCCGGTAACGAGATTGAACAAGGTATTGGGATACCGATGATCGAGTCTCGGGCAAGTAACGTACCGATTGACAAAGGGAATTGTATACGGGATTGATTGAATCCTCGACATCGTGGTTCATCCGATGAGATCATCGAGGAGCATGTGGGAGCCAACATGGGTATCCAGATCCCGCTATTGGTTATTGACCGGAGAGTCGTCTCGGTCATGTCTGGGTGTCTCCCGAACCCGTAGGGTCTACACACTTAAGGTTCGGTGACGCTAGGGTTGTTGAGATATTAGTATACGGTAACCAGAAAGTTGTTCGGAGTCCCGGATGAGATCCCGGACATCACGAGGAGTTCCGGAATGGTCCGGAGGTGAAGATTTATATATAGGAAGTCAAGTTTCGGCCATCGGGAAAGTTTCGGGGGTAATCGGTATTGTACCGGGACCACCGGAAGGGTCCCGGGGGTCCACCGGGTGGAGACACCTATCCTGGAGGGCCCCATGGGCTGAAGTGGGAGGGGAACCAGCCCCTAGTAGGCTAGTGCGCCCCCCATGGGCCTCCCCATGCACCTAGGGTTGGAAACCCTAGGGGTGGGGGGCACCCCACTTGGCTTGGGGGGCACTCCACCCCCTTGGCCGCCGCCCCCCCTTGGAGATTGCATCTCCTAGGGCCGGCGCCCCCCTAGGGGTCCTATATATAGTGGGGGGGGGGAGGGAGGGAAGACGCACCCTAGCCCCTGGCGCCTCCCTCTCCCTCCCGTGACACTCCTTCCTCTCCCTGAGCTTGGCGAAGCCCTGCCGAGATCACCGTTGCTTCCACCACCATGCCGTCGTGCTGGTGGATCTTCATCAACATCTCCTTCCCCCTTGCTGGATCAAGTTGGAGGAGACGTCTTCCCAACCGTATGTGTGTTTAACGCGGAGGTGCCGTCCGTTCGGCGCTAGGTCATCGGTGATTTGGATCACGGCGAGTACGACTCCATCAACCCCATTATCTTGAATGCTTCCGTGCACGATCTACACGGGTATGTAGATGCACTCCCCTCTCCCTCATTGCTAGATTACTCCATAGATTGATCTTGGTGATGCGTAGAAAATTTTAAAATTCTGCTACGTTCCCCAACAGTGGCATCATGAGCTAGGTCTATGCGTAGTTTCTATGCACGAGTAGAACACAAAGCAGTTGTGGGCGTCGATATTGTCAATTTACTTGCCGTTACTAGTCTTATCTTGATTCGGCGGCATCGTGGGATGAAGCGGCCCGGACCGACCTTACACGTACGGTTACGTGAGACTGGTTCCACCGATTGACATGCACTAGTTGCATAAGGTGGCTGGCGGGTGTCCGTCTCTCCCACTTTAGTCAGATTGAATTCGATGAAAAGGGTCCTTATGAAGGGTAAATAGAAATTGGCATATCACGTTGTGGTTTTGGTGTAGGTAAGAAACGTTCTTGCTAGAAACCTATAGCAGCCACGTAAAAACTTGCAACAACAATTAGAGGACGTCTAACTTGTTTTTGCAGCATGTGCCGTGTGATGTGATATGGCCAAAAGGATGTGATGAATGATATATGTGATGTATGAGATTGATCATGTTCTTGTAATAGGAATCACGACTTGCATGTCGATGAGTATGACAACCGGCAGGAGCCATAGGAGTTGTCTTAATTTATTTATGACCTACGTGTCAACATAAACGTCATGCAATTACTTTACTTTATTGCGAAAGCGTTAGCCATAGTAGTAGAAGTAATAGATGACGAGACAACTTCAAGAAGACATGATGATGGAGATCATGGTGTCATGCCAGTGACAACGATGATCATGGAGCCCTGAAGATGGAGATCAAAAGGAGCAAATGATATTGGCCATATCATGTCACTATTTGATTGCATGTGATGTTTATCATGTTTTACACCTTATTTGCTTAGAACGATGGTAGCTTAAATAAGATGATCCCTCCTAATAATTTCAAGAAAGTGTTCCCCCTAACTGTGCACTGTTGCGAAGGTTCGTTGTTTCGAAGCACCACGTGATGATCGGGTGTGATAGATTCTAACGTTCGAATACAACAGGTGTAAGCCAGATTTACACATGCAATACACTTAGGTTGACTTGACGAGCCTAGTATGTACAGACATGGCCTCGGAACACGGAAGACCGAAAGGTCAAGCATGAGTCGTATAGAAGGTACGATCAACATGAAGATGTTCACCGATGTTGACTAGTCCGTCTCACGTGATGATCGGACACGGCCTAGTTGACTCAGATCATGTTTCACTTAGATGACTAGAGGAATGTCTATCTGAGTGGGAGTTCATTGAATAATTTGATTATATGAACTTAATTATCATGAACTTAGTCTAAAATCTTTACACTATGTCTTGTAGATCAAATGGCCCACGCTAATGTTGCCCTCAACTTCAACGCGTTCCTAGAGAAAACCAAGCTGAAAGATGATGGTAGCAACTATACGGACTGGGTCCGGAACCTGAGGATCATCCTCATAGCTGCCAAGAAAGATTATGTCCTAGAAGCACTGCTAGGTGATGCACCCATCCCAGAGAACCAAGACGTTATGAACGCTTGGCAGTCACGTGATGATGATTACTCCCTCGTTCAGTGCGGCATGCATTATAGCTTAGAACCGGGGCTCCAAAAGCGTTTTGACCGACACGGAGCATATGAGATGTTCGAAGAGCTGAAAATGGTTTTCCAAGCTCATGCCCGGGTCGAGAGATATGAAGTCTCCGACAAGTTCTTCAGTTGTAAGATGGAGGAAAATAGTTCTGTCAGTGAGCACATACTCAAAATGTCTGGGTTGCATAACCGCTTGGCTCAGCTAGGAGTTAATCTCCCGGATGACGCGGTCATTGACATAATCCTTCATTCGCTTCCACCTAGCTACAAGAGCTTTGTGATGAACTTCAATATGCAGGGGATGGAAAAGACCATTCCTGAGGTATATTCAATGCAAAAATCAGCGGAGGTGGAAATCAAAAAGGAACATCAAGTGTTGATGGTGAATAAAACCACTAAGTTCAAGAAAGGCAAGGGTAAGAAGAACTTCAAGAAGGACGGCAAGGGGGTTGCCGCGCCCGGTAAGCAAGCTGCCAGGAAGAAGTCAAAGAATGGACCCAAGCGTGAGACTGAGTGTTTTTATTGCAAGGGAAGTGGTCACTGGAAGCGGAACTGCCCAAAATACTTAGCGGACAAGAAGGCCGGCAACCCTAAAGGTATATGTGATATACATGTAATTGATGTGTACCTTACCAGTACTCATAGTAGCTCCTGGGTATTTGATACCGGCGCGGTTGCTCACATTTGTAACTCAAAGCAGGAGCTGCGGAATAAGCGGAGACTCGCGAAGGACGAGGTGACGATGCGCGTCGGGAATGGTTCCAAGGTCGATGTGATCGCCATCGGCACGCTACCTCTACATTTACCTACGAGATTAGTTTTAAACCTCAATAATTGTTATTTAGTGCCAGCTTTGAGCATGAACATTGTATCAGGATCTCGTTTAATTCGAGATGGCTACTCATTTAAATCTGAGAATAATGGTTGTTCTATTTATATGAGAGATATGTTTTATGGTCATGCCCCGCTGGTGAATGGTTTATTCTTAATGAATCTCGAGCGTAATGCTACACATATTCATAGTGTGAATACCAAAAGATGTAAGGTTGATAATGATAGTCCCACATACTTGTGGCACTGCCGCCTTGGTCACATAGGTGTCAAACGCATGAAGAAGCTCCATGCAGATGGAATTTTGGAGTCTCTAGATTACGAATCATTTGACACCTGCGAACCATGCCTCATGGGTAAAATGACCAAGACTCCGTTCTCAGGAACAATGGAGCGAGCAACCAACTTATTGGAAATCATACATACTGATGTGTGCGGTCCAATGAGTGTTGAGCCTCGCGATGGCTATCGTTATGTTCTCACCCTCACTGATGACTTGAGTAGATATGGGTATGTCTACTTAATGAAACACAAGTCTGAGACCTTTGAAAAGTTCAATGAATTTCAGAGTGAGGTTGAGAATCAACATGACAGGAAAATCAAGTTCTTGCGATCAGATCGTGGGGGAGAATACTTGAGTCACGAATTTGGCACGCACTTAAGGAAATGTGGAATAGTTTCACAACTCACGCCGCCCAGAACACCTCAGCGTAATGGTGTGTCCGAACGTCGTAATCGCACTCTATTGGATATGGTGCGATCGATGATGTCTCTTACCGATTTACCGCTGTCATTTTGGGGCTATGCTTTAGAGGCTGCCGCATTCACTTTAAATAGGGCTCCGTCGAAATCCGTTGAGACGACACCGTATGAATTATGGTTTGGGAAGAAACCTAAGCTGTCATTTCTAAAAGTTTGGGGATGCGATGCTTATGTCAAGAAACTTCAACCTGAAAAGCTCGAACCCAAATCGGAAAAATGCGTCTTCATAGGATACCCTAAAGAAACTATTGGGTATACCTTCTACCTCAGATCCAAAGGCAAGATCTTTGTTGCCAAGAATGGATCCTTTCTAGAGAAAGAGTTTCTCTCGAAAGAAATAATTGGGAGGAAAGTAGAACTCGATGAAGTATTACCTCTTGAACCGGTATGTAGCGCAGCTCAAGAAAATGTTCCTGAGGTGCCTGCACCGACTAGAGAGGAAGTTAATGATGATGATCATGAAACTTCAGATCAAGTTGCTACTGAACTTCGTAGCTCCACAAGGACACGTTTCGCACCAGAGTGGTACGACAACCCTATCTTGGAAATCATGTTGTTAGACAACGGTGAACCTTCGAACTATGAAGAAGCGATGGCGGGCCCAGATTCCGACAAATGGCTGAAAGCCATGAAATCCGAGATAGGATCCATGTATGAAAACGAAGTATGGACTTTGACTGACTTGCCCGATGATCGGCGAGCCATAGAAAATAAATGAATCTTTAAGAAGAAGACAGACGCGGATGGTAATGTGACCATCTATATGTTGGAAATATGCCCTAGAGGCAATAATAAAATGGTTATTATTATATTTCTTTGTTCATGATAATTGTCTATTGTTCATGCTATAATTGTGTTATCCGGAAATCGTAATACATGTGTGAATACATAGACCACAACATGTCCCTAGTGAGCCTCTAGTTGACTAGCTCGTTGATCAAAAGATAGTCATGGTTTCCTGACTATGGACATTGGATGTCATTGATAACGGGATCACATCATTAGGAGAATGATGTGATGGACAAGACCCAATCCTAAGCATAGCTCAAAGATCGTGTAGTTCGTTTGCTGTAGCTTTTCCGAATGTCAAGTATCATTCCTTGGACCATGAGATTGTACAACTCCCGGATACCGTAGGAGTGCTTTGGGTGTGCCAAACGTCACAACATAACTGGGTGACTATAAAGGTACACTACAGGTATCTCCGAAAGTGTCTGTTGGGTTGGCACGAATCGAGACTGGGATTTGTCACTCCGTATGACGGAGAGGTATCTCTGGGCCCACTCGGTAATGCATCATCATAATGAGCTCAATGTGATCAAGTGGTTGATCACGGGATCATGCATTACGGTACGAGTAAAGTGACTTGCCGGTAAGGAGATTGAACGAGGTATTGGGATACCGATAATCGAGTCTCGGGCAAGTAACGTACCGATTGACAAAGGGAATTGTATACGGATTGACTGAATCCTCGACATCGTGGTTCATCCGATGAGATCATCGTGGAGCATGTGGGAGCCAACATGGGTATCCAGATCCCGCTGTTGGTTATTGACCGGAGAGTCGTCTCGGTCATGTCTGCATGTCTCCCGAACCCGTAGGGTCTACACACTTAAGGTTCGGTGACGCTAGGGTTGTTGAGATATTAGCATACGGTAACCCGAAACTTGTTCGGAGTCCCGAATGAGATCCCAGACGTCACGAGGAGTTCCGGAATGGTCCGGAGGTGAAGATTTATATATAGGAAGTCCAGTTTCGGCCATCGGGAAAGTTTCGGGGGTAATCGGTATTGTACTGGGACCACCGGAAGGGTCCCGGGGGTCCACCGGGTGGGGACACCTATCCCGGAGGGCCCCATGGGCTGAAGTGGGAGGGGAACCAGCCCCTAGTGGGCTGGTGCGCCCCCCTTGGGCCTCCCCTGTGCCTAGGGTTGGAAACCCTAGGGGTGGGGGGCGCCACCCTTGCCTTGGGGGGCAAGGCACCCCCTTGGCCGCCGCCCCCCCTAGGAGATTGGATCTCCTAGGGCCGGCGCCCCCCTAGGGACCCTATATATAGTGGGGGGGAGGGAGGGCTGCCGCACCCAAGCCCCTGGCCTCTCCCTCTCCCTCCCGTGACACTCCTCAGTCTCCCTGCGCTTGGCGAAGCCCTGCCGAGATCACCGTTGCTTCCACCACCACACCGTCGTGCTGCTGGATCTTCATCAACCTCTCCTTCCCCCTTGCTGGATCAAGTTGGAGGAGACGTCTTCCCAACCATACGTGTGTTGAACGTGGAGGTGCTATCCGTTCGGCACTTGGTCATCGGTGATTTGGATCACGACGAGTACGACTCCATCAACCCTGTTCTCTTGAACGCTTCCGCGCACGATCTACAAGGGTATGCAGATGCACTCCTCTCTCCCTCGTTGCTAGATGACTCCATAGATTGATCTTGGTGATGCGTAGAAAATTTTAAAATTCTGCTACGTTCCCCAATAGTGGCATCATGAGCTAGGTCTATGCGTAGTTACTATGAACGAGTAGAACACAAAGCAGTTGTGGGCGTCAATATTGTCAATTATCTTGCCGTTACTAGTCTTATCTTGATTCGGCGGCATTGTGGGATGAAGCGGCCCGACCAACCGTACACGTACGCTTACGTGAGACCGGTTCCATCGACTAACATGCACTAGTTGCATAAGGTGGCTGGCGGGTGTCTGTCTCTCCCACTTTAGTCGGATCAGATTCAATGAACAGGGTCCTTATGAAGGGTAAATAGAAATTGGCAATTCACGTTGTGGTTTTGGCGTAGGTAAGAAATGTTCTTGCTAGAAACCTATAGCAGCCACATAAAACTTGCAACAACAATTAGAGGACGTCTAACTTGTTTTTGCAGCAAGTGTTTTGTGATGTGATATGGCCAAAGGATGTGATGAATGATATATGTGATGTATGAGATGATCATGTTCTTGTAATAGGAATCACGACTTGCATGTCGATGAGTATAACAACCGGCAGGAGCCATAGGAGTTGTCTTTATTTATTCATGACCTGCGTGTCAACATAAATGTCATGTTATTACTTTACTTTATTGCTAAAGCGTTAGCCATAGTAGTAGAAGTAATAGATGACGAGACAACTTCAAGAAGACACGATGATGGAGATCATGATGATGGACATCATGGTGTCATGCCGGCGATAACGATGATCATGAAGCCCCGAAGATGGAGATCAAAAGGAGCAAATGCTATTGGCCATATCGTGTCACTATTTGATAGCATGTGATGTTTATCATGTTTTACATCTTATTTGCTTAGAACGATGGTTGCTTAAATAAGATGATCCCTCGTAATAATTTCAAGAAAGTGTTCCCCCTAACTGTGCACCGTTGCGAAGGTTCGTTGTTTCGAAGCACCACATGATGATCGGGTGTGATAGATTCTAACGTTCGAATACAACAGGTGTAAGCCAGATTTACACATGCAATACACTTAGGTTGACTTGACGAGCCTAGCATGTACAGACATGGCCTCGGAACACAGAAGACCGAAAGGTCGAGCATGAGTCGTATAGAAGATACGATCAACATGAAGATGTTCACCGATGTTGGCTAGTCCGTCTCACGTGATGATCGGACATGGCCTAGTTAACTCGGATCATGTTTCACTTAGATGACTAGAGGGATGTCTATCTGAGAGGGAGTTCATTAAGTAATTTGATTAGATGAACTTAATTATCATGAACTTAGTCTAAAATCTTTACAATATTTCTTGTAGATCAAATGGCCCACGTTGTCCTCAACTTCAACGCGTTCCTAGAGAAAACCAAGCTGAAAGATGATGGCAGCAACTATACAGACCGGGTCCGGAACCTGAGGATCATCCTCATAGCTGCCAAGAAAGATTATGTCCTAGAAGCACCGCTAGGAAATGCACCTGTCCCAGAGAACCAAGACGTTATAAACGCTTGGCAATCACGTGCCGATGATTACTCCCTCGTTCAGTGCGGCATGCTTTACAGCTTAGAACCAGGGCTCCAAAAGCGTTTTGAGAGACACGGAGCATATGAGATGTTCAAAGAGCTGAAAATTGTTTTCCAAGCTCATGCCCAGGTCGAGAGATATGAAGTCTCCGACAAGTTCTTCAGCTGTAAGATGGAGGAAAATAGTTCTGTTAGTGAGCACATACTCAAAATGCCTGGGTTGCATAACCGCTTGACTCAGCTGAGAGTTAATCTCCCGGATGACGCGGTCATTGACAGAATCCTTCAGTCGCTTCCACCGAGCTACAAGAGCTTTGTGATGAACTTCAATATGCAGGGGATGGAAAAGACCATTCCTGAGGTATATTCAATGCTGAAATCAGCAGAGGTGGAAATCAAAAAGGAACATCAAGTGTTGATGGTGAATAAAACCACTAAGTTCAAGAAAGGCAAGGGTAAGAAAAACTTCAAGAAGGACGGCAAGGTAGTTGACGTGCCAGGTAAGAAAGCTGCCAGGAAGAAGCCAAAGAATGGACCCAAGCCCGAGACTGAGTGTTTTTATTGCAAGGGAAGTGGTCACTGGAAGCGGAACTGCCCCAAATACTTAGCGGACAAGAAGGCCGGCAACACTAAAGGTATATGTGATATACATGTAATTGATGTGTACCTTACCAGTACTCGTAGTAGCTCCTGGGTATTTGATACCGGTGCGGTTGCTCGCATTTGTAACTCAAAGCAGGAGCTGCGGAATAAACGGAGACTGGCAAAGGACGAGGTGATGATGCGCGTCGGGAATGGTTCCAAGGTCGTTGTGATCGCCGTCGGCACGCTACCTCTTGATTACGAATCATTTGACACGTGCGAACCATGCCTCATGGGTAAAATGACCAAGACCCCGTTCTCAGGAACAATGGAGCGAGCAACCAACTTATTGGAAATCTTACAGACTGATGTGTGCGGTCCAATGAGTGTTGAGGCTCGCGGTAGCTATCGTTATCTTCTCACCCTCACTGATGACTTAAGTAGATATGGGTATGTCTACTTAATGAAACACAAGTCTGAGACCTTTGAAAAGTTCAAGGAATTTCAGAGTGAGGTTGAGAATCAACGTGACAGGAAAATCAAGTTCTTACGATCAGATCGTCGGGGAGAATACTTGAGTCATGAATTTGGCACACACTTAAGAAAATGTGGAATAGTTTCACAACTCACGCCGCCTGGAACACCTCAGCGTAATGGTGTGTCCGAACGTTGTAATCGCACTCTATTGGATATGGTGCGATCTATGATGTCTCTTACGGATCTACCGCTGTCATTTTGGGGCTATGCTTTAGAGACTGCCGCATTCACTTTAAATAGGGCTCAATCGAAATCCGTTGAGACGACATCGTATGAATTATGGTTTGGGAAGAAACTTAAGCTGTCGTATCTAAAAGTTTGGGGATGTGATGCTTATGTCAAGAAACTTCAACCTGAAAAGCTCGAACCCAAATCGGAAAAATGCGTCTTCATAGGATACCCTAAAGAAACTATTGGGTATTGTCGGCGTTCTGGGAACGGGGGTCCCCAGACTTGCCTGCCTACGGCCTTGGGCGTGGCTCAAAGGGGGGCCCAGCACGGCCCATCTTCACCAACACAGGCCCAAGACCCTCGTGAGGGGCCAAGCCTCGCGGGGCGGACGACGCGGAGCTTCCTCAGGCACAACCTCATCAGGCTGGCTCGCGAGGAGGCGGAGAAATCAAGGCGGGGTACCTCATGAGGTGCCCGTGACGCAAGCCATGATGACCAAGGGCGCCAGGCGGGTGCCATCCCGCGCAGTGTCCTCCTTTCCCCTCTTGTGCAAAGGGGGCAAGCGCAGCCGCGGAGTACCGAGGCATCAGGCAAAGGTTGCCGTTTCGGTGCAACAAGACCAAGACCAGGAGGACTGCAAGACGGAGGTCATCGTGGAGCCCAAGACGGCGTCACCACTAGAGCTTTGTGTAGGCGAAGACTACTTTTGTCAGGATAGCTGGTACTAGCTGTCCCCCTTCAAATTAGCCCGCCATGGTTGGCTCCCTTCCCGCTCGATATTTGGGAAGAGGACCAGGGCCTCTATAAATAGGACCAGCCACCCACAAGAGAGAAGAGAGAGGTTGAGGGAGGTCGAGATCAACAACCAGGAAGAGAGAGAGAGAGAGAGAAGGGTGACTGAACTCCTTCGAGTAGTTCATCGCCCCAGCCAAGAACAGACCCTCGTGAGGCCGTTCTTCCTTGTATTGTTCATCATCATCAGCCCAAGAGGCAATCTACCACACCACATACTGGAGTAGGGTATTACACCACAACGGTGGCCCGAACCAGTATAAACCCTGTGTCTCTTGTGTTGTTCTTTCCATAGCTTAGATCTTAGCGAGGCGGAGGGGTGCAGGTAGGTAGGAGACGAAATCTCCGCGCGCACCCCAGTGTTCGAACCTCAAGGGTCTGTCAGAACCCGTAATCCGACATTTGGCGCGCCAGGTAGGGGTGCGCCGGAATCCACCTTCTACCGCTTCGTGCCCCGTCGCGTCGTCATCACCATGTCCGGCGACCAGGCGGGCAACCCAGATCCATGGGCGGCGTGGCCCGCCCGCGTAGAGCCGCTCGCCTCGGGCGACCCCGTGCCCCAGGAAGCTCGCGGTCCGTAGGGCGCTGCGGGCCGCGGGCGACGCGGACAGGCTTCGACAGCTCTCACACCGCGGCAGGCGCGGTCGGCAGCAAGGGCCTCCAATCACGCCGCGACCACGACACCGTACACCCGCCGGGAGCAGGTGAACTCGAGGGCCGCGCTCATGGTGGCCCGAGAGCTGCTGTAGTGCTGGCTGCTGGAGGGCGGCCGCGATGTGCTGCTGGAGCGGGTGGCACAGCTCCTGGGCTTTGCCGCCTCGGGGGCTCACCCCTTCTACACCCAGCTCCCATCTCAAGCCCAGGGCGGCCCACGCGGGGGCTCCGCGCGCGCCCGCGGGCTCTAAGCTACTCCAACGCCAGCGAAGCTGTCAGCACGGGACCAGTGGCGGCGCTGCCCCCGCTCCCGGTCCGCGAAGAAGAAGGACTCGACGCGACCCGCGGCCCCAGTGGACAGCCGCGCTACCCCCCATGATGGGCGCGTCAAGCAGAGCTGCGTGGCTCGCGGAGCACCACGGCACGGCCTTCAGGATGACGACACCAGAAGAATACGTGCCCCTCATGATGGACCAAGGACACCCTCACGAGGGCGAACAAGGCTCGCTCCTCAGCCCAAGCTGGGGGGACGAGGCGCCAGAAGCTGAGCCCTTCCAGGAGTCCCGGGACGGTCCCACTGGGCACGCTGGAGGCAACGATTATCGGGTACCGCTAATTCTTCAGGAGAAAGCATACGCTAACCGTGGATCGCAGGAGGTGCAGGTCCCCATAGCGAGCAGCTGCCCCACTCCCACAGTCTCCTACCCCTCGGGAGGAGGGCGCAGGGGGCTGCAGGAGAGGGGCCGAGATCCGACATCACCACCGAGGCGTTTGGAGCAAGGTGTTCTCAGGAGGTAGGCCCTCCACTGGGGAGGTGCCTCAGGGCCTGCCCCTGGCGGAGGACCCGTGGTCGTCGGGGGAACCGCTGGCGACCGCTCTACCCCATCGGCGGCGTCCTGGTTTCCGGTCGTCGTTGATGGCACTAGAGTGTGGCGCAAGGCGGGGCCCTCGTCTGGCGATATGAAGCAAGGCCGGTACCTGTGAAGAAGGCCCAATGCCTGTGAAGCTCGCCGCCATGTGACACTCTCACGTAATAATGAGTGGGGCTGTACACGCCCCGGAGTCTCAGGGGTGCCGGCCTTAGGCCCTGGGGCTCCCTTCCACGTCCAGTGGCAGCACTTAGCTCCGCACTGGTGAGAAGACGTCCAAGACTAGATTAGGTTCCGGACGCGGCCTTTTGTCTGCTTCCATTGCTTTTCCCTTTGGTTGTTGCTTTCCCTCGCTGGATTCAAGTTGGATTCGAATTTGAGATTTGCGTGTGTTCGGGGAAAGGGGTGCTTAGTCTTGTTCGAGCGATTTCTCGCGTTTTGGTTACCACTTCGCCTCAGCTGCCTCCCCTCATGAGCCCCTCGCGAGCCGGGTCAGGCCTAGCTTGCGCGCAGCCCAGACTGCCACCGCCACGTCCTCTTAGGAGGGTGTTTTACTGCTGATCCTACGGATTCAATCAGGGGACACTCAGGACACCACAGCCTCCCACGGGCTACCTCAGGGCCAGCACGGGACCAAGGTAAACTAGCCGACCAGCGCGTCGCTTAAGCCAACCACTTGGCGCGGGCGCATGGGCAATGTAGCATCTACTGATACGATGAACACAAGTTTTACATGAGGGGCTCCCCCTCCAAAATGCTCTCACAGCCATCAGGCTAAAACCTGAGTTCTATTCATGCAGGGTAAGGAAGCAGGAATGATGCACAATCAGTCGGATAAATCCCCCAATGCGTCCTCAGGAGCACCACCCGAGCCGTTGCTGGCGTCACTGAACTCGCCATCGCTGTCCGCGTCGCCGCCAGCGGCGTTAGGGCCGTTCACCACGCCGCCCTCGTCGACAGCCACGATCACGCCGTCGTTGTCCGAAGCGAAGGCCCTGATAAGAGCATCCACATTGTCTTCCACCCAGTGCGCCAGATCGTCTCGGACGGCCTGGGGGACTGGGGTGATGGCGGCATCGAAATTGAAGTGGGGATCCATGTTCCGAAGATGGCTGAAGACGCGAGAAAAGGCGCGCCCGAGCAGGGCGCGGCTCCTCTCCTCCACCAACCTGTCAGCCCTGACCGACCGCGCCTCCAGCTGCGTCACCGCGTCAGTGAAGAACTGAAGATTGCCGGCGTAGTTGACTGCGTGCGGCTCACCAACAGCCGCCTCGCAGATGTTGCCCAAGGCTGCGTTGGCTCTCTCCCGGAGCGTGGTGAGCATGGGGCCGTGCTCGTGCTCCAGGATCCGCCGCTGACGTATGTCGTCCGCATTCTGGCGCGCGACGACCTCAGCCTCCTCCACCCGCTGGCGGAGAAGGAGCACCTCGGCCTGGGAGGTGGTTAACTCACCTTGCGCCACCTCAAGGGCGGCCCGGAAAGCATCGTCCCGCCGCATCACCTCCTCCAGCTTGGCCCTCAAGGCAGCAGTCCTGCCTTCAGCCTCGGCCCGGATCAACCCCAGCTTCTCTTCGAACTCGTGCTCGAGGTTCAAATGCGCCATCGCCACCCGACGTCCGACCTCCTCCAGGACACGGGCTTCCTGTGCAGCGACATCATCCTCCGCCTGTGTCACCAAGCGCTCCCTCGTCACGCTCGTACTCGCGGGTACGTTCGGCGGCTTCCAGCGTCAGCGCCTCCTCACGCTTCTGGAGCTCTGCTGAGTCGCCAGAGGCCACCTTCATCGACGCGAGGGCTGCCTCATGCAGCTCCACCTGCTCCTCCAGTGAGTGGCACCAGGCCAGGAGCTCCCGAGCCCGCCCCTCCACCGCCTTTCGCCGCCGGTCGGCTTCCCGGGCCTCCTTAGCGGCCCAAGATCGGGCCTCCTGAGAGGCCTCTAGCGACGCCTTGGCCTCTGCGTCGTCAAGATCGCGCTCATGACGCGCAAGGGCGATGGCGCCCTCCAGCTCGTGCCTCTCTGCAGCCAGGCGCAGGCCCTCGGCCTCAAGGTGCGCGTCTTCATCAGCAAGCTCCTCACCAAGCAGGCTTACCGCGTCAGCCGCCCTTCGAAGGAATCCTTGGCGGAGAGCGCGACGCTCCCGAGCACGCTCGAGCACGTCTTCCACACCATCATCTGCCCCAAGCAAGTGCCGGGGGCCACGAATCAGCACTCCCCCTCCGGGCTGGGGGCTGGGGGCTGGCACCCTCGCGATGGCCAGGCATGCCGCACCAGAAGCCCGGCCTGGAGCCAGCCCGTCCCTAGGTGAAGAGCGTAGGGAGCGCCTCAGCCAATCGCAGTCCACGACCAGGTGAGAAGCCCACGACAGGCTGGCTATGCCACGAGAAGGCCTACGGAAGAGGATCGCGAGGTGCGCAGGGCCATGATGCGCCTCGGGACGGTCCACCTCTTCGATCGCCCTCACCACAAGGGCTCTGCTGCTCGGGGCGCTTGAGGACGATGGAGGGGGCGAAGCCAAGGGGG
>NC_057806.1:175685632-175687909 GCF_018294505.1 Triticum aestivum | reverse complement strand
CAGGCGCTGAGGGCAGCTGCTCGTCACCTTCAGCCTCAGTGGCACGGGCCCCAAGAGCTGCTCCCTCATGAGCATCGCTCGGCGCTGTCACCCCGCCGGGAGCCCCCTCGGCCTCTGGCGCCTCATGCCTCCCTGCTCCGCCGCTTGAGGAAGAGTCGCCGTGGCCGACTGGAAGGGCAGTCACCATCACTGGGTTCTCGCGAGGTCCCTGGAGGCCGGAGGGGCGCGGCCCCCACTCATCAAAGATAGGCATCTGCTTCACAAAATCGCCCCTGCTCTGGCAGAGGTACAACAAGGCCCCTCCCTGCTGGATGCTACCAGGGTTGGGGTCCCCAGTCAGGGTCAAGAGCGCTGTCCTCAGCACTTCAGGCGTCAGGTTCTCTTCCTGGAGCCTCATACGATCATCGCGCCCGCTGAAGGCCCATATCCGGCGGGAGTGGCGTTGGAGAGGAGCAACGCGGCGTAGCAGGAACTCCTTCACCACCTTGGGCGCTGTCACGCCAAGCGACCTCAAGAACGCGAAGCGGTGCCAAACGAAGACGAGCCGGGGGCTCTCAAGCGTCTCCTGGCCCCAGCCCGAATTGGGGACAGTAGGCGAAGTTGGCTCCGATAGGAGGGGGCTGGGCACCCCTGCATCCACATACAGCCACCGCTCGCGGAACCCAGCCACGGGCAGAGGGAGCTTGAAGTCAATCCCAGAGGCCGCTGTCTCAGACGCGGCAACGAAGCTCACGCACGCCCAGCATTGGGTAGGGTTGACAAGGCGCAGCAAGGCAACTGAAGGAAGGATGCCCATCATAGCCTCGCAAACAAAGGCGAAGACCGAAAGGAGGGTGATGGATTCAGGACCCAGATGCATCATGTGGATCTGATAGTGGGAAAGCACGGCATTGAAGAAATCAGAAAAGGGAGGAACCAGACCCGCCCACAGGGCGTCGGCGAAATACGGGACCTCGGTGACTATCTTGTCGATGGAGAAGTGGGACGCGGGCCAGGCTGTCGTCCTCCCGCATTCGTTGAAGATAGTGGCCAGAGCCGAGCTGACCTTGCCCAAGCCCTCGGCGGGGGCCGCCAACGGCGGCGGGCAAGGCGGAGGCACGGGTTTCTTCCCTCTTCCCTTCTTCGTTGCAGCCATGGCGATGGGAAGGGGGGGGAGTTCGAGATTGGGTTGAAAACAGAAGCTGGAGTTCAAGCGGAGGAAGGACAGAGGGCGCTCGAGCGACAAAAAGGGGAGCGGCTTTGTATAACTACGAGTCCGCCTAGCATGGCGCAAAATAAGGGGGTCGTGGGGGAACAGTGCCGCCCACGTCCATTCAACCGCCTCGCGGCGCCCAAGGCCGCAGGCTGTTAGGGCCCACGGCGCTTCTTCCTTGCCCTTCCGCCTCCCTGCACGGCCAAGTCCGGGCGCACCTTGGGCCCGGGGGCTACTGTCGGCGTTCTGGGAACGGGGGTCCCCAGACTTGCCTGCCTGCGGCCTGCGGCGTGGCTCAAAGGGGGCCCCAGCACGGCCCATCTTCACCAACACAGACCCAAGACCCTCGCGAGGGTCCAAGCCTCGCGGGGCGGACGACGCGGAGCTTCCTCAGGCACGGCCTCATCAGGCTGGCTCGCGAGGAGGCGGAGAGATCAAGGCGGGGTACCTCACGAGGTGCCCGTGACGCAAGCCATGACGACCAAGGGCGCCAGGCGGGTGCCAGCCCACGCAGTGTCCTCCTTTCCCCTTTTGTGCAAAGGGGGCAAGCGTAGCCGCGGAGTACCGAGGCATCAGGCAAAGGTTGCCATTTCGGTGCAACAAGACCAAGACCAGGAGGACTGCAAGACGGAGGTCATCATGGAGCCCAAGACGGCGTCACCACCAAAGCTTTGTGCAGGCGAAGACTACTTTTGTCAGGATAGCCGGTACTAGCTGTCCCCCTTCAAATTAGCCCGCCTTGTTAGCTCCCTTCCCGCTCGATATTTGGGAAGAGGACCAGGGCCTCTATAAATAGGACCAGCCACCCACAAGAGAGAAGAGAGAGGTTGAGGGAGGTCGAGATCAACAACCAGGAAGAGAGAGAGAGAGAGAGAAGGGTGACTGAACTCCTCCCAGCAGTTCATCGCCCCAGCCAAGAACAGACCCTCGCGAGGCCGTTCTTCCTTGTATTGTTCATCATCATCGGCCCAAGAGGCAATCTACCACACCACACACTGGAGTAGGGTATTACACCACAACGGTGGCCCGAACCAGTATAAACCCTGTGTCTCTTGTGTTGTTCTTTCCATAGCTTAGATCTTAGC
>NC_057806.1:175684493-175685622 GCF_018294505.1 Triticum aestivum | reverse complement strand
GGGGGGGAGTTCGAGATTGGGTTGAAAACAGAAGCTGGAGTTCAAGCGGAGGAAGGACAGAGGGCGCTCGAGCGACAGAAAGGGGAGCGGCTTTGTATAACTACGAGTCCGCCTAGCATGGCGCAAAATAAGGGGGTCGTGGGGGAACAGTGCCGCCCACGTCCATTCAACCGCCTCGCGGCGCCCAAGGCCGCAGGCTGTTAGGGCCCACGGCGCTTCGTCCTTGCCCTTCCGCCTCCCTGCACGGCCAAGTCCGGGCGCACCTTGGGCCCGGGGGCTACTGTCGGCGTTCTGGGAACGGGGGTCCCCAGACTTGCCTGCCTGCGGCCTGCGGCGTGGCTCAAAGGGGGCCCCAGCACGGCCCATCTTCACCAACACAGACCCAAGACCCTCGCGAGGGTCCAAGCCTCGCGGGGCGGACGACGCGGAGCTTCCTCAGGCACGGCCTCATCAGGCTGGCTCGCGAGGAGGCGGAGAGATCAAGGCGGGGTACCTCACGAGGTGCCCGTGACGCAAGCCATGACGACCAAGGGCGCCAGGCGGGTGCCAGCCCACGCAGTGTCCTCCTTTCCCCTTTTGTGCAAAGGGGGCAAGCGTAGCCGCGGAGTACCGAGGCATCAGGCAAAGGTTGCCATTTCGGTGCAACAAGACCAAGACCAGGAGGACTGCAAGACGGAGGTCATCATGGAGCCCAAGACGGCGTCACCACCAAAGCTTTGTGCAGGCGAAGACTACTTTTGTCAGGATAGCCGGTACTAGCTGTCCCCCTTCAAATTAGCCCGCCTTGTTAGCTCCCTTCCCGCTCGATATTTGGGAAGAGGACCAGGGCCTCTATAAATAGGACCAGCCACCCACAAGAGAGAAGAGAGAGGTTGAGGGAGGTCGAGATCAACAACCAGGAAGAGAGAGAGAGAGAGAGAAGGGTGACTGAACTCCTCCCAGCAGTTCATCGCCCCAGCCAAGAACAGACCCTCGCGAGGCCGTTCTTCCTTGTATTGTTCATCATCATCGGCCCAAGAGGCAATCTACCACACCACACACTGGAGTAGGGTATTACACCACAACGGTGGCCCGAACCAGTATAAACCCTGTGTCTCTTGTGTTGTTCTTTCCATAGCTTAGATCTTAG
>NC_057806.1:175456083-175590759 GCF_018294505.1 Triticum aestivum | reverse complement strand
CTGCTTGGAATGAGTCGCCAGGCACAAAGTCAACCATCTTAGTGTCATCAGCTGATTTGAATTTCAACACCGTCTCATGCTCTGTTGTTGGTTTCTTTAATGACGTCATGTCTGCCGGGTCAACATGATCCTTGTAAAATTTTAACTCCTCTGTTGCACAAACAGATTCAGCATAGGCAGCATCAACTTCTTCACAATCCAAGGCTACCTTCCGGCTGCCATGTACTGTAATGGTACCCTTATGACCCGGCATCTTGAGCTGCAAGTACACATAACACGGCCAAGCCATGAACTTGGCATAAGCCGGCCGTCCAAACAGAGCATGATATGGACTTTTGATCTTAACCACCTCAAAGGTTAACTTTTCTGCTCTGGAGTCATACTCATCCCCAAAGGCTACTTCCAGTTCAATCTTACCAACTGGGTATGCCGATTTACCAGGTACCACATCGTGAAAAATAGTGTTGGTTTGTTTAAGATTTTTATCAGTCAATCCCATCTGGTGGAATGTCTCATAGTAGAGGATGTCGATGCTGCTGCCTCCATCCATGAGCACCTTAGTGAACTTGTATCCACCAACCTGAGGTGCCACTACCAAGGCCAAGTGACCCGGATTATCAACCGGGGGCGGGTGATCCTCTCTGCTCCACACAATGGGCTACTCTGACCAACGTAGATAACATGGAATCGCCGGCTCAACGGCATTGACGGCCCTCTTGTGAAGCTTCTGGTCCCTCTTACATAAACTAGTGGTGAATACATGGTATTGCCCACTGCTCAGCTGTTTCGGGTTGCTCTGATAACCGGATTGTTGCTGATGATTACCCTGGCCGGGTTGTTGATTATATCCTCCTTGGTTACCAGGATGGCCCTGACCGTGAAATCCTCCTCCACCTGAACCGGCGCCTGGGCCGTAAAAACCGCCTCCTCCTGAACCGCCACTTGGACCATGACCTCCATCAAATGTGTTTGAATTTTTAAACGCCTTCATGATCGTACAATCTTTTCACAGGTGGGTGGCTGGCTTCTCCCGGGTGTCGTGCTTTGGACAAGGTTCATTTAATAACTGCTCAAGGGTGGGACCTGACCCGCCCGACCAAGGGGGCTGTCTGCCCTTGCACCGTTGATTATCGCCCTGTGCATTGGTGTTAGCAACAAACTCATCAGCCTTATGTTTATTACCTCCCTGATTTGCCGGGTTATACTGGTGACCCTTGCCGTTGCCGTTCTTCTTTCCCTTCGTTGCCTTTTCTTCATCAGACACCGGGTCCTTGGTAGTGTCAGAATCAGCATACTTGACGAGAGCCGCCATCAACGTTCCCTGTCATTACAGTCACGCTTGAGCCGCCCCAGCTTCTGCTTCAGAGGTTCAAAACGGCAATTTTTCTCCAACATCAAGACTGCTGAGCCGGCATCCATCTTATCAGATGAATGTATTATCTCCTTGACCCGGCGTACCCAATGGGTTGTGGATTCACCATCCTCTTGCTTGCAATTGGTCATGTCCACAATCGACATAGGCTGCTTACACATGTCCTTAAAGTTCTGGATGAACCGGGCCTTCAACTCCGCCCATGAGCCGATAGAATTGGGTGGCAATCCCTTCAACCAAGTATGAGCTATTCCATCTAACATCATGGTGAAATACTTGGCCATTGCAGCATCGCTGACCTCCAATAACTCCATAGCCATCTCGTAACTCTCAATCCAAGCCCCAGGCTACAGGTCAGCTGTATAATTAGGCACTTTATGAGGCCCCTTGAAGTCCTTTGGCAAACGCTCATTACGTATGGCTGGCACCAAGCAAGGCACACCTCCGGTTCTTGTGGCCACTCCTGCCTCGACCGAGGTTGCTGGATAAGCCGGAAAAGTTTGATGAGCCGCCTGATCTGCTGCCATTTGAGCTGCTTGTTCCGCCTCTTGACGAATCCTCTCCTGATCCGCCAAGTTAAGGGCTCCAGCCCGCACCGTCTCATGCCTGTATGGCCGGTTGTGGTGTTGAGCATTGCTTGACATATCTGCGGACTCCATATGCCTACTGTAACTCGGGCTCTGGCTTGGGTGAGGAGTTGAATGGATCCTGTCTGGACTGTAGGAGTACGCATCCTGCTGCGCCAAAGCTGTTTGAAGAAGTTCTCTTACACTCCGTGTTTCGATTGCCGCCGGTGAGTCACCTTCCATTGGAAGAGCCGCCAAACGAGCCGATGTTGCGATGAGGTTTTCCAAAGGGTTGGAGAAGTGACCCGGCGGTGTTGGTACATAATGAGGTGGAGCGGCAATTATACGAGGTGGTTCCATGGCACATGGCTGAACCGGTGCGCCGGGTGTCGTGATCCGGTTCGCCTCCGGTGGGTTGCTTGCCCCAGCCCTGGGTGTATGGAATAGGTTCCTAGGATCAAGCGCCAGAGGTAGACGTGACTGAGTTTTCTGATGCCTCCTCCTCATGACCTCGTTTGATGCGTTAAGATCCACCGAGAGCCGGAAGGTCTCCACTTGAAGCTGTTGAGCACAAACATCCAAAGCCGGCCGCTCCGCTGCCATCCTGACTTCCTCTGCGGCTAGATTTTCCTTAGCTTGCACCATCTCTTCACGTACATGTGCCACCTCTGCATCATGCTGGGCTTTATCTGCCGGCTCTACCACGGCGGTCAACAGAGTTGTCAGTTTATCCATGAGGTCCATTAGAATCTGAGCCGGGGGCGTGCGGGTCTCCTGACCCGGCTGCAGCCGACCCGGTACCTGTTACTACCGCTGCTGTAGAGTTCTGCCCGAGTTGTGTCCCTGCCATGAAGACTCCGGCCCAATTCGGCGGCTCAAGAGGGTCCGAAATACTGCTGCCATCGGAACAACCCCCGAGAATGCCGTCTTGCAGCTGGTACAAAGAGCCCGTCTCACCCGTTGATGATGCTGTGTCAGAACAGACGGCCGTCTCACCGCCCTCCACCAATCCTTCAGAGTATTCACCGTCGTGGACGCAGCCGACGAAGGCATGCTTCAGGACAGATTGAACACGGGTGGTCCTTGCGTGCTGAGCCGTTTCGATGAGGTTGGTGCGGACGTCCGGCTCAGGGCCTGACTCACTGATCCGGCCTATGAAGACGTGAATTCCACCGAAGGGGACCCGGTACCCGTACTCAATTGAGCCGGCCTCGGGGCCCCAGCCTTCGTTGTCGATGTAGAGCTTGCCGCGACGACTCTTGGTCATACGGCCCAGAGCGTATCCCTCGAGCCCTTCGAAATTACCCTTCAAGAACTCAAATCCACCGTGCGCTGGCCCCATGGTGGGCGCCAACTATCATGGAATTGTCACGACAGATGTCCTAGAGCAAGGACTTAGTCATAGGGCCATCACACTAGGAAGCTTAAAGGGGTTAATCGGGACAAAGGACACGGGAGAGTTTTATACTAGTTCAACCCCTTACGATGAAGGTAAAGCCTACGTCTAGTTGGGATTGGTATTGCTGAGGTTTCGATCACCAAGAGGCTCAACTCGCCGGCTTGGTTATCGACTTGTTGTTTTTCTTTTCCTAAGCCGCCACTGGGTCATCCCCTTATATACATGAGTTGACGCCTGGTGGCCTACAGAGTCCCGGCCGGCTCATAATCGTGTCCGGCTCGGTGACTTCTTTTACATGCCCTTTCTTTACAAGTCTTTCCTTACATACGACGGTTCATAATATCGGGCCTTAAACCGTATTCAGGCCTTTGGGACTTCTATAAGGCTTAATAAACTATAATCTTGAATGTTTACTGGGCTTCTTTGTGTAACCCGCCATTGGGGCTGACCCGGCCCCTCCTGGGCGGGTCATAACTGATAGTAATATCTCCAACACGACGGCCAATGCCAGATTCAGTGTCTCCAAACCCGGTCAGCGGAAGAAGCCGTTCAAGGGGAATAGAGACAGTCCATCCAATTTGGACAAAATACTAGATAGGCCTTGCCAGATTCATGGCACCTCTAACAAGCCCGCCAACCACACCAACAGAAACTGCTGGGTTTTTAAGTAGGCGAGTAAACTAAATACCGAACACAAGGGGAAAGGACCTCAAAGAGAGGACGATGATGAGCCCCGTCCTCCGAACACAGGGGGACAAAAGAAGTTCCCCCCTGAAGTGAAAACTGTGAACACGATATATGTCACTCACATCCCCAAAAGGGAGCACAAGCGCGCATTAAGGGATGTCTACACTGTAGAGCTTGTCGTCCCAAAATTCAACCCATGGTCGGCCCGTCCGATCACTTTCGACCGCAGGGACCACCCAACCAGTATCCGCCATGGAGGTTCGGTGGCCCTGGTACTCGACCCTATAATCAACGGGTACCATCTTACGAGAGTCCTAATGGACAGTGGCATCGGCCTTAATTTGATCTATCCAGATACTGTCTGTAGGATGGGTATCAACCCCACAAGAATCAAGCCTAGCAACACTACCTTTGAAGGAGTGATACCCAGCGTGGAGGCCCACTGTACGGGATCCTTAACATTGTAAGTAGTCTTCGGTTCTCCGGACAACTTCCGAAGCAAAGACTTGATCTTCGACATCGTCCCCTTCCGCAGTGGTTATCATGCACTGCTTGAATGAACCGCTTTTGCCCGGTTTAATGTAGTTCCACATTATTCTTATCTGAAGCTGAAAATGCCCGGACGTCGTGGAGTCATCGCAGTTAATGGGAATATGGAGTGCTCCCTCCGTACTGAAGAGCACACCGCGGCCCTAGTAGCCGAAGTACAAGGCGGCCTTATTAAGCCGAACAACTCATCGGTCATCAAGACCCACAACACTACTAAACGTGTCAGACCCATGCCAGAGGCCGATAGTTTGGTGGATCCAGAGCTTGACTAGCGGTTTAGCCTCCGACGATCGCCTCATATGGTTGCGGCATATGTTCCACGGGTACATAACTATGCACAAAATACCTTGGGCAACGCCAGAGGCACACCACATAAAAGGTCCATAACACGGCTTGACCCTATTCGGACCTCGAAGATTTTTTCTATTTTCCTTTTTTTCCTCTTTTCAATTCTAGGTTCGCTATAAACCTACCTGAGCGATGGTCGCACGGGGACTCCCTTCTAGGCCCTCTGTTTAGCAGGTGACCAGACTATTTCCCTTTAAGGATATTTTATCAAGGAGAAAGGGCGCAGACGTGCAGCAGGGCGCAATTGGGATCTTTGAACCATTACTTTTAGGCCCTGTATAAGCCTTTCCCTTGTGAAAACACTTTCGGCATGTAAAATGACCTTGGCCTTTGGGCACAATTTGTAATGACAGGTCTTGACGTATTAATCAGGGTATAAAGGAAGCAGTTGACCACCACTCTTGTTTGGTAATTTTTTTACATTATCATATGTATTCCCTCCCTACTTCCGCCTGCCAAACATTCTTTGGTCCGGCCTTAACACTAGGGGTTGTATCCGGCCCGGCACGTCTCCAAGTCTAAACCCCTATGTCGTACTCTTCGGCGTCCCAAATATTGCACTATATGCATCAGCTTGGAATCATGTCTTTGGTCTATAGTTGGGTTGCCCGGTGCTTGTGCTTACCACCTTACGTTCCATTTTTTTCGGCTAAGGTAGTAAAGGGAGAACTACTGCGATTGTATTTTTGGTTCATCCGGTCAAATACCTTAGTAGAGAAAGCCGAAAACTAACTGTCATGATAATGCGAGAGCTAGTCAGCGATTCGGCGACTTAGTCTTATACTACAAATCGTTAGCGATTTATCCCATGTTATACGAGGGGCTGGTCTTCGCCCAGCCGCGTTGTAAGGGCACCATAGTTCGGATTGCCACACACGCACCAGGGGCTAGTACTTAGCCACAAAGTCAAGCTTCCTATGGCTAAGTGAAAGTAATAAAGCCGCATAGTCTGATTGCCTGGTTCACCTTGTGGAAACCTCCTTCACGGACTAAGACGTTGGATAACGTGTGGTCACGCACTATGCCGAACACCCCCGTAGGATCTATGTGGGGGCTGAAGCCGACGATTGGCAACTTTTAGAATTAAATGGCCTCACAGGAGGAAAACGCTTAAGATAAAAGGCGCAAATATATTACAAGCATGGGTTCATAACATAGTTTTCACAGCCCGCACGCATGTAATCAAATATCATGTCCTTAGAACACTGGCCCTCTACTATTCGGGCCCCTACCAGGATGTCTTTGAAGTACCTCTCTGGCTTGCGGTGGTCCTTCCCTTCGGGCGGGCCTGCGGTCGCCACGTCGATGGCCTTCATCTTTGCCCGGTGCATCTTACCGCAGGCGAAGGCCATCCGAGCACCCTCTATGCAGGCCGAACGCTTTATAGCATCAATTCAGGGCCGCACATCGACAAGCCGCTTCACCAAGCCGAAGTAGTTGCTGGGAATAGGTTCGGCCGGCCAGAGTTGGACTATTAAGTCCTTCATGGCCAAGCCCGCCACCCTATGCAGCTCCATGAGCTGCTTCAGCTGGTCATTTAGAGGCGTCAGATGCTCCGGCGTGAGAAATTGTGACCAGAACTGCTTCTAGGTCGAATTCCCCTCTATCGGATTTCGGGTTCTGGTAAAACCCTTAAGGTTCGAACACTAGGGTGCGCGCAAAGATCTCTGATACGTCTCCAACGTATCTACTTTTCCAAACACTTTTGCCCTTGTTTTAGACTCTAACTTGCATGATTTGAATGGAACTAAACCGGACTGACGCTGTTTTCAGCAGAATTACCATGGTGTTATTTATCTGCAGGAGCAAACATTCTCGGAATGACCTGAAACTTCATGGAGCCACTTTTCAGAAAATAAGAAAAATACCGGCAAAAGATGAAGGCCAGGGGGCCCACCACCTCCCCACGAGGGTGGGGGGTCCGCCTGCCCCCCTAGGGCGCGCCCCCCTACCTCGTGGGCCCCCTGTTGCCTCTCCGACTCCAACTCCAACTCTATATATTGAGTTTCGGGGAGAAAAAAGTCAAAGAGAAAAACTCATCGAGTTTTACGATACTGAGCCGCCGCCAAGCACTAAAACCTCTCGGGAGGGCTGATCTGGAGTCCGTTCGGGGCTCCGGAGAGGGGAATCCGTCGCCATCGTCATCATCAACCATCCTCCATCACCAATTTCATGATGCTCACCGCCGCGCATGAGTAATTCCATCGTAGGCTTGCTGGACGGTGATGGGTTGGATGGGATCTATAATGTAATCGAGTTAGTTTGGTTAGGGTTTGATCCCTAGTGTCTACTATGTTCTAAGATTGATGTTGCTATGACTTTGCTATGCTTAATGCTTGTCACTAGGGCCCGAGTGCCATGATTTCAGAGCTGAACCTATTATGTTTTCATCAATATATCAGGGTTCTTGATCCTATCTTGCAAGTCTATAGTCACCTATTATGTGTTATGACCCATTAACCCCGAAGTGACAATAATCTGGATACTTACCGGTGATGACCATAGTTTGAGGAGTTCATGTATTCACCATGTGTTAATGCTTTGTTCCGGTTCTCTATTAAAAGGAGGCCTTAATATCCCTTAGTTTTCGTAAGGACCCCGCTGCCACGGGAGGGTAGGACAAAAGATGTCATGCAAGTTCTTTTTCATAAGCACGTATGACTATATTAGGAATACATGCCTACATTACATTGATGAACTGGAGCTAGTTCTGTGTCACCCTAGGTTATGACTGTTACATGATGAACCGCATCCGGCATAATTCTCCCTCACTGATCCATTGCCTACGAGCTTTCCATATATTGTTCTTCACTTATTTACTTTCCCGTTGCTATTGTTATCATCACTACCAAATACCAAAACCATTGCTTTTACTACTGTTACCTTTTGCTACCGTTACCACTACTATCATATTACTTTGCTACTAAATACTTTGCTGCAGATATTAAGTTTCCAGGTGTGGTTGAATTGACAACTCAGCTTATAATACTTGAGAATATTCTTTGGCTCCCCTTGTGTCGAATCAACAAATTTGGGTTGAATACTCTACCCTCGAAAACTGTTGCGATCCCCTATACTTGTGGGTTATCAAGACTATTTTCTGGCGCCGTTGCCGGGGAGCATAGCTCTTTGAGTCACTTGGGATTTATATCTGCTTATCATTATGAAGAACTTGAGAGATCCAAAAACCAAGATCTATCCCTCAACTACGAGGGGAGGTAAGGAACTGCCATCTAGCTCTACACTTGATTCACCTTCTATTATGAGTAAGTTTGCGACACCTACACCTGCTTCTGCTATTCGTTCTGATATGTCGCATGTTATTGATGATGGCACTTCTGCTATGCATGATACTTATGATGAAACTACCTCTATGCCTGATACTACTGTGCCACTTAGTGATTTTCTTGATCAACAAATTGCTAGGGCTAGAGAAATTGAAAATATTGAATCTGATGATACTGATGAAAGTGATGATGAAGAATCACTTGTTATTCCTATGGGTTATGTTTTTGATCAAGAAGCTTCTTTCGCTATTTTAGCTTGCAAAAATAGAAATGAACTCAAAAGGTTATTAGCTAAATGGAGTAAGCAATGTCTCAATGCTATAATGAAACCTGACCCTGCTTTTGCTACTTAACCTATCTTTGTTACTGATATGGATTATGAATTCTCTGTTGATCCTGATATAATTACTTTGGTTGAATCTGATCCTTTTCATGGTTATGAATCTGAAACTGTTGTGGCACATCTTACTAAGTTGAATGATATAGCCACCCTGTTCACTAAAGATGAGAGAACTCGTTACTTTTACATCCTCAACATATTTCCGTTCCCATTAAAGGGTGATGCTAATATATGTTTTAATTCTCTTGATCCTGGTTGTGCGCGTAGTCCCCAGGATATGATTTATTACTTCTCTGCTAAATATTTCCCTGCTCATAAGAAATAAGCTGCTTTAAGGGATATATATAATTTTGTGCAAATTGAAGAAGAGAGTCTCCCACAAGCTTGGGGGAGGCTTCTCCAATTACTTAATGCTTTGCCTAATCATCCTCTTAAGAAAAATGAAATACTTGATATCTTTTATAATGGACTAACCGATGCCTCCAGAGATTACCTCCAAAGTTGTGCTGGTTCTGTTTTCATGGAAAGAACACCGGATGAAGCTAAAATTCTGTTGAATAATATGTTGACAAATGAAAATAATTGGACACCTCCGAAGCCAATTCCTGAGCCTATTCCTAAACCAACTCTGAAGAAGAGGTGTATTCTATTTCTCAGTCCGGAAGATATGCAAGAGGCAAAGAAATCTATGAAAGAAAAAGGTATTAAAGCTGAAGATGTCAAGAATTTACCTCCTATTGAAGAAATACATGGTCTTAATTTACCGCCTGTTGAAGAAACATATAATCCAAATCCTTCTCCTATTGAAGAAACTCATGGTCTTGATAACCCGACACAGGTAGTAAAGGTAAATTCTCTCTATAGATATGATAAAGCTGAAATCCCATTTACTAAATTTGCTAGCCCATGCTTAGATGAGTTCGATAAATTTATGGCTAAGCAAGAAGACTTTAATGCTTATTTTGGTAGACAATTGAAATACAATTCAAATATGCTTGAACACTTGGGTGATTATATGGCTAATGTCAAAGGTGAACTTAAATTTATTAGTAAACATGCTTCTATGGTTACCACTCAAGTAGAACAAGTACTTAAAGCTCAAAATGATTTGCTCAATGAATTGAATAGTAAAGATAATGATAATGCTGTTAGAGTGGCTACTAGAACTGGTAGAATGACTCAGGAACCTTTGTATCCTGAAGGCCACCCTAAGAGAATTGAGCAAGATTCTCAGAGAAATAATATAGATGTACCTAGTTCTTCTAAAAAGAAGAAAAATAAAAATGATAGGACTTTGCATGCTTCTAGTGAACCTATTACTGAAACACCTGAGAGTCCAAATGATATTTCTATTTCTGATGCTGAAACACAATCTGGTAATGAACCTGAAACTAGTGGTAATGCTAATGATAATGTTCATGATGATGCTCAACCTAGTAATGATAATGATATAGAAATTGAACCTGCTGTTGATCTTGATAACCCACAATCAAAGAATCAATGTTATGATAAAAAAGACTTTGCTGCTAGGAAACATGGTAAAGAAAGAGAGCCATGGGTTCAGAAACCCATGCCTTTTCCTCCCTAACCATCCAAGAAAAAGGATGATGTGGATTTTGAGCGCTTTGCTGAAATGATTAGGCCTATCTTTTTGCGTATGCGATTAACTGATATGCTCAAAACCAATCCTTATGCTAAGTACATGAAAGATATTATTACAAATAAAAGAAAGATACCGGAAGCTGAAATTTCCACCATGCTTGCTAATTATACTTTTAAGGGTGGAATACCAAAGAAACTTGGAGATCCCGGTTTACCAACTATACCATGCTCCATTAAAAGAAATTATGTTAAAACTGCTTTATGTGATCTTGGAGCCGGTGTTAGTGTTATGCTTCTCTCTTTATATCGTAGACTTGATTTGAATAAGTTGACACCTACTAAAATATCTTTGCAAATGGCTGATAAATCAACTGCTATACCTGTCGGTATTTGTGAGGATGTGCCTGTTGTAGTTGCAAACGTTACTATTTTAACGGACTTTGTTGTTCTTGATATTCCCGAGGACAATAGTATGTCTATTATTCTTGGAAGACCCTTTTTGAATACTGCAGGGGCTGTTATTGATTGCACTAAAGGCAATGTCACTTTTCATGTTAATGGCAATGAGCACACACTACACTTTACGAGGAAACAACCTCAAGTTCATAGTATCAACTCTATTGGAAAAATTCCATCGATTATATTTGGGGGTTTGGAATTTCTTCTTCCTACCGTCAAGAAGTAATATGATATTCTTATTATTGGGGATGTGCATATCCCTGTTGAGGAAACACAGTGTCATTCCAAATTTCTCCGGTTCCATGTTATTCGGAATGAGTTCGTTAACAAGACTTGATCAACCTTGTTAGAGGATTCCTTTTGATGATCATGAGATGGATAGAAGGAACAACCTTCTGTACCCCACTTCTTTCTGTTATTTATATTAATTAAAATAAAAACAAATATTTTTCTGTTTGTTAGCTGATTATCCGTGCAATATAAAAATACCTCGAAAATAAAAGTTCTCCAAATGCCCTGAAATTTAAATATGATTTTTTCCAGAATATTTGAGAATATTTGGCACAAAGAACACATCAGGGGGGCCAACCACCTGCCCACGAGGGTGGAGGGCGCGCCCTACCCCCTAGGCGCGCCCCCCTGCCTCGTGGGCCCATGGTGGCCCTCATCCACTTATTCCTGCACCCACACACTTCATCTTCCTCTAACAAACACGAATATCCAGCTCAAGCACGAGTTCTAGCTCACTTTGCTGCCATTTTCGATCTCCTTGCTCAAAACACCTCTCACAAAACTGCTTGGGGAGATTGTTCCTTGGTATGTGACTCCTCCATTGGTCCAATTAGTTTTTGTTCTAGTGCTTTATCCATTGCAAATTTTTGCTACTCAGGTGACCCTGTTCTTGAGCTTGCATGTCAAAATTATACGGTCAAAAGTAGTTTCGATGCATGATATAGGCCCTAGACACTTGTATGAGTAGTTGCTATCAATATTATTGAGTTTGGTTTACTTTTATTTGGAAGTTACTAAAAATTTCGGAATTTTTCAGAAAATGATGAGGAGACTATTGAGGGGCTCATTGAGCCAAAGCTCGAAGGAAAAGGCACCGAAGCCTAAGTATAATTTGCCGCGCACCGCGGAGATTCGGGCGTGTGAATGGCCTTCCGATGATTTCTTGAGAGCAGCCGGTATTTATGAAGATTTTCATGAGTTGGCTAAGAATGCAGGCCTCACCACTTTCCTCCATGATCAATGCGATCAATATCTCTTACTCACAAATACCTTTGTGCAAAACTTTCATTTCCATTCTAGGAACTCGCCACCTATGGTGGAGTTTCATTTATATGATGAGCATAAGGAGATGTCACTTTATGATTTTTGTCGGATTTGTTTAGTCCCTTTTGAGGGCAAGACAGAAGAACCACATCATGATGATGTGGAGGGGTTTATTGATACTATCACTATAGGGGAAACTAGGAAGGTTTCCGATGCACGAATCACTAGCATACATTTTCCTATTTTATATTACTTTGCATTATTTGCTAGTCATTGCTTAATTGGACGCGGAAACTATGGAAACCTTAGTATCCCTGATATAATTATTCTGCTCCACGGTTTATGCAGTGATAACACTTTTAGTATGGGAGGTATTATTGCCAAACGGTTAAGTCTGAACCATACCAAGGGCCCCATCTTTGGAGGTATCTATGCTTCACGCCTAGCTGCACATTTTAACATACCTATTAGGCGTTTTGCGAAGGAAGAAAAGGTGCTGCCTCGTGTTTATCTAGATTATAAAAGTATGGTGGCACATGATTTTATTGTTAAGAATAGGGAAGGAGAGCTTAAATATCAATTGTTCTTTAATAAACATCATCTTGAGAGTATTACCCTGTCTGCTCCTTCTTTGTTTGATTTATCTTCAGGCACGTACCTTGTTCTGTTGAAGGCTATTCACGCCTACCGGAACCCTGCACCAGCCGAGGAGCTAGAGCCGGAGCCACAAGTTGATCCTTCATGACAGTCTAATTACCAGTGGGATCCGGAGATGATTGTCAGCCAGTGGCAATCAGAGTCTTCCTCTTCTTCTTCTAAGTACGACCCCAACTACTATTATGGATATCCGCCAGGCCAGCCGTGGCCATAGACCAACTTAGGCCAAAAGCCTAAGCTTGGGGGAGTACGTATTTCCCACCGACATTACATTTATGTTCACACACTCATTGCTAGATGTAGGTGCTCATACTTTTTCATTGTATCATCCATGCTAGTTTATTTTCCTTTTTATGCTTTCTTCTTGTGTGTTTAATAAACCTTAAGAAAAACCAAAAAAAATTTGTTGTAGCTTTTAATCAGTTTAATTTCCATGCTTGTAGTAGTAATTAAAAAGAAAACCCAAAAATATTTCCTGTTCTTCTTTTGCTTGTTGGGAGCTTTCCCGCGTAAATAGTTTTATTTCTTTTCTTTCCTTTGGGGGTCGATAGGAGAAGACCATAATTAAATTGTTAAAGTGGCTCTTATATGCATCATTGTTTATCTGACAAAAGAGCCCATATTGCCTTGTCTTCTCCTGTTTATTGAATGCTTGTAGATTCCAGCTTAGTCCAATGCACGTGCACTATTATTATTATTATTCACATCATTCGATCGTGCAAGTGAAAGGCAATTATGATGATATATGATGGACTGGCTGAGATGAGAAAAGCTGGTATGAACTCGACCTCTTTTGTTTTTGTAAATATGATTAGTTCATCGTTCCTGATTCAGCCTATTATGAATAAACATGTTTGCAATGACAACTAGAGATCATAGTTTCTTGTGCCATGCTTGATTAGCTATGAGTTATAATGGTTTACTTTGCGTGCCAACATGCTATTGAGATAGTTATGATGTGGTATGATAGGGTTGTATCCTCCTTTGAATTATTTAAGTGACTTGACTTGGCGCATGTTCACGCATGTAGTTGAAACAAAATCAACATAGCCTTCACGATATTTATGTTCATGGTGGATTATATCCTACTCATGCTTGCATTCGGTGTTGATTAATTTTAATGCATGTTCATGACTGTTGTCGCTCTCTAGCTGGTCACTCCCCAGTCTTTTGCTAGCCTTCACCTGTACTAAGTGGGAATACTGCTTGTGCATCCAAACTCCTTAAACCCCAAAGTTATTCCACATGAGTCCACTATACCTACCCATATTCGGTATCTACCTGCCTTTCCAAGTAAATTTGTATGTGCCAAACTCTAAACCTTCAAATAAATATCCTGTTTTGTATGCTCGAATAGCTCATGTATCAACTAGGGCTGTCTGTATCTTCCATGTTAGGCGGGTTATTCTCAAGAGGAGTGGACTCCACTCCTCACTCATGAGATAAATGGCTGGTCACCGGGATGCCCAGTCCCATGCTTTATGCAAACTAAATCAAAATAATTACAAACAAAACTCCCCCTGGGACTCTTGTTAGTTGGAGGCACTCGTTGTTTTGAGCAAGCCATCGATTGATTCTTGTTGGTGGAAGGGGGAGTATAAACTTTACCATTCTGTTTGGGAACCGCCTATAATGTGTGTAGCATGGAATATATCGTCATCTCTTGGTTGTTATGTTCACAATGGAAGTATACCGCTCAAAATATTATTCACCTCTATTTCAAAACTGAGCTCTGGCACCTCTACAAATCCCTGCTTCCCTCTGCGAAGGGCCTATCTATTTACTTTTATGCTGAAGCATCATCCTCTTATTAAAAAGCACCAGTTGGAGAGCACAGCTGTCATTTGCATTCATTATTGTTAGTTTACATTGAGTATGACTTGATTGGATCTCTTTTACCATGAATTACAATGTCTAGTCAATCCTTGGTCTTTAAAGGTGCTCTGCATTTATGTTTTGCGGTCTCAGAAAGGGCTAGCGAGATACCATCTTGTTATATCATATTATGATTATTTTGAGAAAGTGTTGTCATCCGAGATTTATTATTATGGCTTGCTAGTTGATTATGCTATTGATATGAGTAAACTTGAGACCTATGTGTTATTGTGAATGTGGTTAGTTATAATCTATGCTGAAAACTTGAATGCTGGCTTTACATATTTACAACAACAAGAGCAAACAGAGTTTGTAAAAGTTTTTCTTTATCACTTTTAGTTTGTCAACTAAATTGCTTGAGGACAAGCAAAGGTTTAAGCTTGGGGGAGTTGATACGCCTCCAACGTATCTACTTTACGAAACACTTTTGACCTTGTTTTGGACTCTAACTTGCATGATTTGAATGGAACTAACCCGGACTGACGCTGTTTTCAGCAGAATTACCATGGTGTTATTTATGTGCAGGAGCAAACGTTCTCGGAATGACCTGAAACTTCACGGAGCCACTTTTCAGAAAATAAGAAAAATAACTGCAAAAGATGAAGGCCAGGGGGCCCACCACCTCTCCACGAGGGTGGGGGCGCTCCTGCCCCCCTAGGTCATGCCCCCTACCTTGTGGGCCCCCTGTTGCCTCTCCGACTCCAACTCCAACTCTATATATTGAGTTTCGGGGAGAAAAAAAATCAGAGAGAAAAAATCATCGCGTTTTACGATACAGAGCCACCGCCAAGCCCTAAAACCTCTCGGGAGGGATGATCTGGAGTCCGTTCGGGGCTCCGGAGAGGGGAATCCGTCGCCATCGTCATCATCAACTATCCTCCATCACCAATTTCATGATGCTCACCGCCGTGCATGAGTAATTCCATCGTAGGCTTGCTGGACGGTGATGGGTTGGATGGGATCTATCATGTAATCGAGTTAGTTTTGTTAGGGTTTGATCCCTAGTGTCCACTATGTTCTGAGATTGATGTTGCTATGCTTAATGCTTGTCACTAGGGCCCGAGTGCCATGATTTCAGATCTGAACCTATTATGTTTTCATCAATATATGAGTGTTCTTGATCCTATCTTGCAAGTGTATACTCACCTATTATGTGTTATGATCCGTTAACCCCGAAGTGACAATAATCGGGATACTTACCAATGATGACCATAGTTTGAGGAGTTCATGTATTCACTATGTGTTAATGCTTTGTTCCGGTTCTCTATTAAAAGGAGGCCTTAATATCCCTTAGTTTTCGTAAGGACCCCACTGCCACGGGAGGGTAGGAAAAACGATGTCTTGCAAGTTCTTTTTCATAAGCACGTATGACTATATTCGGAATACATGCCTACATTACATTGATGAACTAGAGCTAGTTCTGTGTCACCCTAGGTTATGACTGTTACATGATGAACCGCATCCGGCATAATTCTCCATCACTGATCCATTGCCTATGAGCTTTCCATATATTGTTCTTCGCTTATTTACTTTCCCGTTGCTATTGCTATCTTCACTACAAAATACCAAAAACATTGCTTTTACTACTGTTACCTTTTGCTACCGTTACCACTACTATCATATTACTTTGCTACTAAATACTTTGCTACAGATATTAAGTTTCCAGGTGTGGTTGAATTGACAACTCAGCTGCTAATACCTGAGAATATTCTTTGGCTCCCCTTGTGCCGAATCAACAAATTTGGGTTGAATACTCTACCCTCGAAAACTGTTGCGATCCCCTATACTTGTGGGTTATCAATCTCTCCCTCACCGATCACGCCCTCAAGCACTTCGTGATCTCAATGGCTAGCTCGACGAAGTCACAACACTAGGGACACAAGCACTACAAAAAAATACACTTCTGTGATGATATGTGTTTGTCACAGTAGGTCGCTTTTTTGTCATGCATGTACATCCATGACAAATTTATGACAGAATCAAGATAGTCATACCTGTGCTGTCGTAGAAGTGTTCCATGACATTACCAAAATTATCATCACGGTAGTGTCCACTTCCATGACGATAAATCGCGCGTCACAGAAGTGCTTTCGTCAAGGGTGACCGACACGTGGCATCCACCGTAACGAAACGCCGTTAAGCTATCGGTTCGGGTTTTGGATCCGATAACCCGTTAACAGCCCCGTCCAATGGGGATTTCCACGTATAAAATCTTCATTGGCTAGAGGAAACACGTGTCGGCTCATCGTTGGGACAGATGTCATCCACTCACTGGACAGAAGGCACCTATGATACGTCGACACGTGGCACGGCCCAACAGTGGCCCATTCCTGTGAAAAGGCCGGCCCATTTGACTTGGTCAAAAGCTGGCGGGCCGGCCCATGGAAAGCCTGTTAACGGCCTGTTTGCATATAGCCCATTTACAGCCCGCTAATCCAAGGCCCGTTACGCCATATCCGAATTAGGCCCAGTAGCGTCATCTGGGCCGTCCAATATGATTTCGGCCCGTTTTCACTTCTGGCCCATGTATAGCCCATGCCGTCTTTCGGCCCATATGAGGCCCTTTGTAACTCTTTGGCCATTAGCGACCCGTGCTGAAACTGGCCCGTAATGAACAATGTATACTTTACACCCATTAACGGCCCGTGGTGAAACTGACCCGTAATGAATAGTGGATCACTTTGTACCCATTAACGGCCCGTTATTCCGTTGGGCCGTTTCCAGCCCAAGTTAACTTTCGGCCTTCTGAGGGCCCATTTATTCTTGGGCTCATTTGCAGCATTCAGTTACTTACGGCCCGTTACTGTCATTTTCTGTTTGTGGGCCAAATTCAGCCCATCGTTATGGTCGGCTCGTTTGCGGACCGTTAGTCTATTGGGCCATTTTCATAGCATCACCAAATACGGCCTATTAACGGCCCGTTATGGTCAGCCCATAAAACGTACAATTTCCATTAAAGTTCCATCTACGGCCCATTAAAGGCCTGTACAAGACCCATAAATGAGCCGACGGCCCATGGATCCTACGAGACGTACAAGGCCCATGGATCCTACAAGACGTAGAAGGCCCATGGATCCTACAAGACGTAGAAGGACCATGGATCCTACGAGACGTAGAAGGCCCATGGATCCTACGAGAGGTAGAAGGCCCATGGATCCGACGACCCATGAAGGGCCATGGTCAGGCGAATTGGCCCCCGTTTGAACGATATAGCATATTCAAAGAATTATCCTACTCAATACTATCACCTCTAAAAAGCCTACACTATTACAACAAAGAGATCAAGGCATAGAAAGGTAGAATAATCCTACACTATACAATAAAGAAATTACAGCCGATTATACCCACTGGGCATTATGGTTCGGCACAGGTGATAATAAAGCATACACAAACAACAAATTACATACACTGGGCAAATACAGCTCATACATCATGGACACGCATCAACTTAACTCCAATTGAACTATAATCTCTTCAGAAAATAGGATTGGCCGGATTCAGATAGCACAAATTTCAGACTGCAAAATCTCCAATTCCTTCATGGTTACCTGAGTGTCTTGTTTCATTTTTTGACTCCTGCATCTAATACCTGCATGTCCAGTCTCAACTTGTTGATTATACATTGACAATCATGTACACGTTGTCTTGCCACCTCTAGTTGATGCTCGAGAACATCAGCACATTCCAATTCCAATCCATAATCATTCGGTAATGGCCATGCCGCACTGCTCGCAAATCTTTGTGTTGATGTCACTTCATCCTGAAATGTTTCTGTAAGTACACATGACTAGGGCAAAAATATAGTTATAACAGTGAAGCGAACAAGACACTATTTTGTAGTACATGGCAAAACAGGACTAACAATAATGTTACACGTCACTTTCAAAAAAAATGTTACACGTCATGAAGCATAAGCAGGTGATATTTTAAAAATTATAAAAAAGATAGTCTGTGAAGCCTGCATACAGAAATCCCTCTTAGCTCACCAGAGGAGCACGATGTTGGGGACCAATCGAAAACATAGACAAGTTACAAATTTAGACAGCACGTTGCGTATAAGTAAGCAAGCAGTTGGCCATTCTGTGCCTCAATTAAAGTCTTAGGGAGCAGAATGAACAGCAGAGGGTTTCATACAAACATACTACAACAGGCAAAACTATGCAATCATTAGCGTAGTATAAACTAGATTGTGAGCCTCATGCAATAATAGTTGGTTAATAGACTTCAAAGCTTCAGGCACGCTTCGGCAGAGTAATTAAATGGTAAGGCCTTTAATTATGTCAACTAATAGTGATACAAGGACCGAACACAGGCATAATTATTTGGGCATCTCATTAACTGAGGACAAATAAAGCAATTGAAAAGAGAAAATTAACTATGCCTGAAACAAATAAGGAATTGAACTGTTGAGTTGCATACAGTGACTTACCTTAGCAGGTTGAAGAGGCTCAACGCAGCTCCTACTTCTCTTGCAAGGCTCCTTCCTAACATCTTGTACTTGGAAATCCTCAATCTTATCTTCATTGCACCCCCTCAGCAAGGTGACACAAACTAGTTATTCGTCTCCTTGGAAAATAAATATGCATACTTTCCATTCTGTGAACACGAAAGAATGAGATTATAACAAAACAACACCACATAATGAAACATGACGCATCTCTTGCACTTGCACACAATGAAATGAGCATTTACTATGCCTGCACTATGTAAAAACTAGGCATACCTTCGAACTGGATCTCCAGGTACTCTTGGAGAGCCTACTGTAGTGTACAACCAAACCTTTATGTCACCTATGAGTTAGACAAGGCCCCACTACAGAAACCCTTAGTGTTTAAATCGTTGACAAGCTCTGTTAGAGTGTTATGTCAAGAACAACAAGTAATCAAAGCAAACAGTCCTAGTATGGCTGGCTGATGCAAACAAGCAATTGAACAGATGTGTGAGCAAATCTTACATATCAATAAAAGAAGCAAAGAAGGAGGCTTAAAGACCATCACTTGAATGACCAGATTTAAGGGCATTTAAACATCATGTGCAACGTATGAACTAACATAAACATTGCATATTTCCAGATTCTACAATGGAATGCACATGTATTAGGTTATGCCATGTATGATGATGCCTAAATGTACAGATAGCAGGCAGGAGTGATTCATCATTGCATGCACAATTGAATTGCAGGTTAAGGGCCAGTTCGATTCCGCCTTTTCAGGGCATATTGTCAAAATAAGCCATAAAAGATGTAAAGAAGTCATTTTTGAGTTATGGGCTTGGGCTTAACTAATTTCGCTTTGGAGGGGGGTGTTTCGAGTAGAACCTCACTAAAAATTGAAGGGAAGGGGAATAGTGAAATGACTCTGTTGTCTGCCTATATTACACTCAAAATGCAACTGCTAACGCCCGTGTCACACCTGACCCTCAAGTAAAAATGAACATGCAAGCATTCATTGCCCTGCCCGCTTGCATCTCCTCTCCCCTTTCCACTATACGATGAATTGCTATGAGCTGCTTCTGCTGCTGCTATATGATGCATTGCTATGAGCTGCTCGTACTGCTGCTATATGATGAATTGCTATGAGCTGCTGCTGCTGTATGATGAGTTGCTATGAGCTGCTACTGCTATATGATGAATTGCTATGAGCTGCTGCTATATGATGAGTTGCTACAAGCTGCTCCTGCTGCTGCTATATGATGAATTGCTATGAGCTGCTCCTGCTGCTGCTATATGATGAATTGCTATGAGCTGCTCCTGCTGCTACTATATGATGAATTGCTATGAGTTGCTGCTGGTATATGATGAATTGCAGACTGCTGCTGCTGCTATATGATGAGTTGCTGCTGCTATATGATGCTTTCAGGTGGTGCTGCTATACGATAATAACCAGCCACTTGGACCATCGAATTTCAATAAATAATTGTTCTTCATTTAAATGTGGGTCATGCATTCTTCATTTAAATTAGGCAATGTGATCTCTATGGAAAACATTGACCAAAGTAGATTGTGCCAAGTAGATGGTATCTTTGTATTTTCATTTTGAGCAAATAGTGATGGTATGTTTTCCTATCATATTAATTACCGCACTGGGTTCAATTTGTGATGTTTGCAAGTCAAATTAATTTCCATATGGGCAGCAAAATGAAAAAATATAATGCAATATACACTTTCCACTGATCATACCAAAGATAAGCTGAAAACGCAATGAAAATAACTGGTTGGCTTATTACATGGAGCTTATATTCACAGGTGCTTATTTTCTTAGGATAACTCATAATAACTGTCCCTAAGAAACTTGGCTAATAGAACTGGCATACAAATAACATGTCATGATGATTTCAATGGAGGAGTGACGTACCATGGCACACTGTATAGGCTCACCGCTGCCTCTCCTTTTTTGCGATGTTCCGTGAAATTGCCACATACATCTTGTACTTTTTCATTGTGTAACCCTATCTGCAAGTTGACACGGTTAATTTCAGACGTCTCTACATGATACTACATTGTATATCCCTTGCGCATATTTAAACCACCAATTAACGATTGTGTGCATACCATAAACTAGCCGTGACTCCGTATGCTGGACTAGCAGGCACTCTAAGGGAGCCTAATGTAGTGCACTGGAATTCCTACATGCCACCTACGATTTTGTGTAATGTACTCCCCCTGTGCCTAAATATATGTCTTTGTAGAAATTCCAGTATGGACCACATATAGATGTATATAGATGCATTTTCAAGTGTAGATTCACTCATTTTGCTCCGTATGTAGCCTATAGTGGAATATCTAGAAAGACTTATATTTAGGAACGGAGGTACGAGGTAGTATCATGTATGACATCTACATATCTAATTTAGCAGCCAGTAGTAGAAATCATTGTCTGCACAAAGGGATTACTGGTCGAAAATCCTAGCAAAGCACGCAGGCAGGCACAAAACAATACAAGAGAGAGAGATGCGCTTACAAGATCATAGCAATGCCTCCGTCCAGGATCTTGGTTGGCCAAGCTGTTAGATCCAGAAGAAACATCGTCCTTGTAGTTTTTGCCAGCTGCATAACAGGTAACAACGACCGGTTAGTATATTTGAAGTACATCGGGCAGGTGATGCTGGATGGGTTTAAAGGTGACAAGCACCTAGGACGTGGCGGGTGCTTGGCATCTCTCCAGACTGTGGGAATCAGGTTAGAAACGTCGAGGGTGATGACGCTGCGCTGGCTGTCGGGGTCCGGTAAGGAGATCTAGAACCGTCAAGTAGGGTGTTTGTGGAGCGGCTTCGGTAGGGTGGACTACGGTGTGGGCGAAGCGGATCTATGGCCGTGGACGAGGGCGTAGGTGAAGCTGCTCCGGTGGTTGGGTTAAGGATGGTATCAATGATGCGGATCTGCGGCCGTGGACGGGGCGTCAGAAGCTGCTCCGGTGGTTGGGTTAAGGGTGGTGTCGACGATACGGATCTGCGGCCGTGGATGAGGCGTCAGAAGATGCTTTGATAAGTTGGATGAGGGTGCGAGGAAGCGGATCTGAGGCCGTGGACTTGTGAGTTGGCAAAGCGGCCCCGGTAGGGTTGAGAATGATATAGGCGAAGCTACTCCGGTAGGGTTGAGGAAGGTGTCGGCGAAGCGGCTGCAGTAGGGTTGAGGAAGGTGTCGTCGAAGAGGATCAGAGGCTGTCGACGGGGGCGTCGGTGGGGCGGCTCCGGGGGGTGTGGACGAAGCATCTCCGCTGGGGAGTACGAATGAGCCGCTGCAGATGCGCGACGGTTGATGAGAGTACCGGCGAAGCAGATCCGGCGCCGTGGACAAGGCCGGCACTGAATGGGCTGTGGTACAATGGTGGATGAGCAGTCTACTTGTTTCTAGGGGAGGTGGGAGGGGTAGATGCGGCTGCAGAAGCAGATCCGGCGAGGTGGACGCCACTGGCAGTGAATGGGCTATGGTACGCCAGTGGATGAGCAGTCTAGGGTTTCGAGAGGGGAGGGGAGAAAGGGCAATGAAGTACGGACGGCGTGATGTAAGCTGCTCTGGTGCTGTGGAGTTAGTTGCTTTTGCGGGAGGGGAGAGGAAATGGGGGTGCCGTGTAGTGGGGGAACCGGAAGTTACCAAAGCAGCCCTGACCTATCATGTAGATGAGGGCGGTATTGTAACTGTTGGTCTCCGTGCACTAAGGACAAAAGGGGGATTTCGCATGCTAAAGACTAAGGTGGCAGAAATTTTAGAAGGAGGCAGGAGATTTTGCCGCCCACGGGATCGATCGTATCCAGTTTCAACTAATTTTGGACCGTGCTAGCAGGAAGGTCATGCTAGACTGTGTACACGGGGCACGTGTCAGCAGTTAATAACTGGTGTGAAGTCCACCCCAGAAAAAAGACAATAACTCGGGATGATGCGCCGATAACTTGGACGTTCCCACGGGCACGGCCAATCGTACGGGTGTAGTGGTGCGTTCACAAAAAAGGGATCAAACGCTCAGCCTATGTATTTCTCGTGTAAATAGATAATTTAGTGCCATTGGTTATTTACTTTAAACATAATGCATTGACGTGTTAGTGTAGAGGCGCACAAAAATAAATGTATATTGTAGTCAGCTACTTAAAAGTGTTACCTCATATGATTACACAGCGTCCATTTCATAAATTGCGTACCCGTTGAATTCATATATGAATATTACATATATTACTTCAAAATAGAAACTTAAATCATCCAAGACTAATGAATTTGAATGCAAGAGTAACAATGGTGCATGTTCATGATAGCTACATTGGTTGTTTGAAGAAACATCACTGTAACTTTGACATGCACAACTAAAAAGGCTTATTTAAATAGAAAAATGTGATATGTGAGTGTCCAATCTTTATAGCTTTGAATCGATATTGTACCTTTGGCCACGATACAAAGTAGATATTGACTTATGTTCAAGCGATGCACGTCCACGATCGCTAGATATTGATACGTGAATGAATTATGCAATCTCTCTCACACGCATACATATCTCATTTCCCTTTGGGCATCGGAATCACACACGCGCACTTCGTGTATTTCTCTCCCTTCGTCAGGGTTAAATTCGTCTTTCTACCCCGTCCTACAAGTCTCTCAGACAGAAACACACACGCTCTCTATGTCTAACACGCCCACCCCTTTAATTCCGCCCACCCACAGCCACTAATGTCTCTCACACATATGCTATCTACCTATCCCTTAATATAGCTAGATATGTGTCACACAAACTTCTTCTCCCTACTAGCAAGATGCCCATGCGTTGCATGGAACATCAAGATGCATTTGTATGAGAAGTTTATCTTGTGGGAGAAAAGGATGAACGAGGGAATGCCTGATGAAGCTATGTACCTAGGGTAGGGTCATGGACCTGTCCTAACTGCCCTACCCAAGGACATCTCTAGAAGAAATCACCTTTCAATCAACTTGGAGGTGTTCCACTCGACAGACTCGAAGACACTCGACCAAGATCCAGCCACTCGATGGCCAGGAGACCTAAAGTCACTCTGCACGCTAACGGTCGATCATTAAGTAGCTTTTATGGTCATCATAGCACTTTATTACTAGTGTTACCAGTAACGCCCTGCCTTAATGTACATTGAACCCTTTGTAACCTGGGATAGCCGGGGTCCTGGCGCACTCTATATAAGCCACCCCCTCCTCCAAGACAAGGGTTCACACCCCTGTAATTCATACTCTCATAATCCATCGACCGCCTCCGGGCTCCGAGACGTAGGGCTATTACTTCCTCCGAGAAGGGCCTGAACTCGTAAACCTTGCGTTCTTACAACTTCTCCATAGCTAAGATCTTGCCTCTCCATACTTACCCCCCTACATCACTGTCAGACTTAGAACCACGACAGTTGGCGCCCACCGTGGGGCAGGTGTTTTAGCGTTTGTTGGAGGAGTTGCGACCTTTTCCGACCCGAATCATCATGGTTTTCGGTGGAGTTTTGGTGGAGGGCCGTGAGATCCGTCTCGGTGCGCTCACGTTCATCGTCGACGACTCTGCTTGGCTCCAGGAGGCTCCGCTCGACGTGGACGCACTCCCTGTTCACGGGGCAACGCACTTTAGCGCGTGCATCCGCGGCGTTCTCCTGCGGCAACCGTCGACCCCTACCGGTCGGCTCCTGTGTTGTCCTCCCTCCCCGTTTCCCGCCGGCGCAAGCGCTCCGGTCGGTCGAGACTTCAGCGGTGGGTGAGACACGCGGTGGCACGTCAGTCAGCCACCCCTCAAATTGCGGCAATCGAGCCCGACGAATCCCTCTACGGCCTGTTTGACTGGCTCCGTAGAGACTGCATCCGAGTGCGACAGTAGCGATCCGGCGATGGAGGTTCTGATGGTCGATGGACCGCCCAGTCCTCCTGGTTTTCCCCACACCGGCGGAGGCGCAGGTGGAGGCGACCCATCGCGTCCCCATGAGGAGTATCTTCCTGAGCCTCTCACGTCGGTGCAGAGAGAAGAACTTCGCCCCCGGAACGTGGATGCACTGCACACTCCTATCATTGGAGAAACCCCCGAGGCTTGCGCCTTGGAAGACGCGCGCCTGGCAAACTTGGCCGAGCGCACTCGACTGGAGAACCTCCAGCAAGCGCTCGACGAGCGTGCGTGACAACGGGTTCCCGAATCAAGTTGACGTCAGCTCATCCCGCCCCCGCAGGTATATCGAACTCCGATTCAGAATTTAGCAGCTGCGGCCCGTATAGCGGAGTCGATTCAGCCTTCCCAGTCGGAGGCTGGCAGAGGCTTGCTGCAGATCACAGCGTTACTCCGGGCAGCAGGAGATCAGAATTCCGCTGTTTCTCAGTCGCGGAACAGGATTCATAGCAGATCCATTGCCGCGGACACAGTCCAGTCGGCTCACAGCCCGAGATCGCCCACGAGGCATGAGGGACGCGGAGACCGGCATGACCAGTATGGGAACCATGAGCAGTATGATCACCGCGTCGATCGTGATGGTCGACGTCGAGTGCCCACGCCTCCCCCGAGGAGCGGGTCGTATGTGCCTCGCCAGCTGGATGACAGGCGCCCTCATAGTGGTGGGCGAAGGATTCCAGTCGACCCCAGAGGGCCAGGCTTTGATGCAAGATCCATTCTCGTCCAAGGTTTGGTTGACAGGAACAGGGCTCACCGAGAAGGTCACGACAGAGATGCACCTACCAGCAGCAGAGTACATGTTTTGGGGCCAGAGTGCTTTAGTAGAGCCATCAGGGCCGCTGTGATTCCTCCCAACTTCAGGTTGGCGACTGGAGTCAGTAAGTTCACTGGCGAGTCCAAGCCCGATACTTGGCTTGAGGACTACCGAGTGGCCGTCCAGATTGGCGGCGGCAATGATGAAGTGGCCATGAAGCACCTGCCTCTCATGTTGGAGGGCTCGGCCAGAGCGTGGCTGAACCAGTTAGCACCTAGCAGCATTTACACTTGGGAAGATCTCTCCCGAGTGTTCATCACCACATTTGAAGGCACATGCAAGCGACTGGCAGGGCTGACAGAACTGCGGTCTTGCGTGCAGAAGCCGAATGAAACTTTGAGGGATTACATCTAGAGGTGGATCACGTTACATCACTCGGTGGAGAATGTGCCTGACCACCAAGCAGTTTGTGCCTTCAAGGAAGGCGTCAAGTACAGAGAACTGAATTTGAAATTCGGTCGAACCGGAGATATGTCCCTCAATCGGATGATGGAGATTGCCACCAAGTACGCTAATGGGAAGATGAGGATCGACTCAGGAGTGGCAAGCTCAAGTCAGTCGCCCAAGAAACCGGAGGAAATTCCAATCGGAAACAGAAGCGGAAAGCCGAGCCAGCAGCTCCCGGGGAAGCCTTGGCTTTAACCCAAGGAAAGTTTAAAGGGAAACCTAAAGGACCTTGGAACCCCAAAAAGGTTAAAGACCAGGATGGAAATGATGTGTTGGACTTACCATGTCTTGTCCACACAAAGAAAGATGAAGAGGGTAATTTCATTTACCCGAAACATACCACTCGACAGTGTCGACTCTTGATCCAGCAGTTCCAGGGCAAGCAGCCCAAAGGTAAGGAAAAGGAGTCGGACAAGGTCGAGGACAAAGAAGACAGTGACGACGGATACCCTCAGGTCAATTCCACTCTGATGATTTTTTGCCAATGTTGAAAGCAAAAGTCGACTGAAAGTTATTAACCGAGAGGTGAATATGGTCGCTCCGGCGACACCTAGTTACCTGAAATGGTCTCAGACTGCCATAACATTCGACCAGTCCGACCACCCAACGCACATCGCCACCCCTGGGAGGCAAGCTTTGGTGGTCGACCCAGTTGTTGAAGGCACTCGACTGACCAAAGTCCTGATGGATGGTGGCAGCGGTTTGAACATATTGTATGCTGAGACGTTGAAAGGGATGGGCATTCCGATGTCCAGACTCAGTGCCAGCAACATGAGTTTCCATGGAGTCATTCCTGGGAAGAAGGCTGAATCACTCGGCCAGATTGCTCTTGATGTGGTTTTCGGTGATTCCAAAAATTACCGCAAAGAAAAATTGACATTTGAAGTTGTAGACTTCCAGAGTGCCTACCACGCTATTTTGGGGAGGCCGGCTTATGTACGCTTCATGGCCCGACCATGTTACATGTACCTCAAATTGAAGATGTCTGGCCCCAAAGATGTGATCACTATTACGAGCAATCGGAAGAAAGCGGAAGAATGTTTTTAGAAAGGTTCGAAGATCGCTGATGCTCAGATGGCAGTGGTGGAGTTGCAGGAATACCAGAAGACTGCAGACCCGAGTGATTTGTTGCGAGCCAAGAAGCCCACTACAGAGTCAGCTTTTCAGTCGACTGGCGATACGAAGACAGCTCACATCCACCTGACCGACCCCAGCGCTGCTCCAACTCATATCTCGACAACACTCGACTCCAAATAGGAAGAAGAGCTCATCCAGTTCCTCTGTGAGAACTGAGACATTTTCGCATGGAAGCCCTCTGACATGCCGGGTGTTCCCAGGGAGCTGGCTGAGCACCGCCGAAGAGTCGACTCAAAAGTAAAACCTGTGAAGGAACATCTCCAACGGTCCGCCGTCCAGAAGATAAAGGCCATCGGCGAAGAGGTGGCTCGGCTCTTAGCGTCGGAGTTCATCCAAGAAATCTACCACTCCGAGTGGCTCGCCAATGTTGTCATGGTCCCCAAGAAGGACAAGTCACTTCGCATGTGCATTGACTTTAAACATATCAATCGGGCCTACACGAAAGATCATTTTCCTCTCCCCCGCATCGACCAGATAGTCGACTCGACTGTGGGATGTGAGCGACTATCTTTTTTAGACGCCTATTCCGGGTACCATCAGATCCGTCTGTATGGGCCTGACGAGATCAAAACAGCTTTCATCACTCCATTCGAGTGCTTCTGTTATGTTACCATGCCATTCGGCCTCAAGAATGCCGGAGCCACATTCATGAGGATGATTCAGAAGTGTTTGCTCACCCAAATCAGTCAGAATGTGGAGGCGTACATGGATGATATTGTGGTCAAGTCACGGAAGGGTTCCGACCTACTGACTGACCTTGCTGAAACCTTTGCCAACCTCAGAAGGTTTGATATCAAGCTTAATCCGTCAAAATGCACATTCGGCGTTCCTGGCGGAAAGTTACTCGGTTTTCTCGTTTCCGAACGGGGAATCGACGCCAATCCAGAAAAAGTCGGTACTATACTCCGAATGAAAAGTCCTGTGCGAGTGCACGATGTTCAGAAGCTTACTGGTTGCTTGGCCGCCCTAAGTCAATTCATATCTCGTCTAGGTGAAAAGGCATTGCCTCTTTACCGATTGATGAAGAAGTTTGACAAGTTCGAGTGGACTCCTGAAGTTGACGCAGCGTTCGCAGAGCTCAAAGCTCTGCTCTCCACCAAGCCGGTGCTTGCTGCCCCAATTAGCAAGGAGCCTTTGCTGCTTTACATTGCAGCCACAGGACAAGTCGTCAGTACGGTACTTATGGTCGAGCGGGACGAAGAACAGAAAACCTTCAAAGTTCAGCGCCTAGTGTATTATATTTCTGAAGTCTTGACCCCATCAAAGCAAAGATATCCTCATTATCAGAAGCTCGTATATGGGATTTATATGACCACAAAGAAAGTTGCCCACTACTTCTCTGGTCATTCCATTACAGTCATCAGCGACGCTCCGTTGTCAAAGATCTTGCATAACAGGGACGCAACTAGTCGAGTGGCCAAATGGGCGATTGAACTCCTTCCTCTAGATATCAAGTTTGAGGCAAAGAAAGCTATCAAGTCCCAGGAAATCGCGGATTTCGTTGCCGAGTGGATTGAACAGCAACTGTCGACTCAGGTTCACTCGGAGCATTAGACCATGTTCTTCGACGGTTCCAAGATGCTAAATGGTTCCGGCACTGGAGTGGTGTTGGTCTCCCCCAGAGGAGATAAACTCAGATGTGTTCTTCAAATCCACTTTGATTCCTCTAGCAACGAGGCAGAATACGAAGCACTTTTATATGGGTTGCGCATGGCCATTTCACTCGGCGTCCGTCGCCTCATAGTCTATGGCGACTCAGATTTGGTGGTTAATCAAGTGATCTTCATCACATACCCCGACTCAAATTCAAGGGGTTAGAGCTTCATCACATACCCCGACTGAAAAATCAAGCAGCTGATGATCTGGCAAAAATAGGTTCCAAAAGAGAAGCCATTCCTAGCAACGTGTTTTTGGAACACATCCACACACCATCAGTCCAGGAGGATCCCTTCACTGAAGAGGCCCCGCAGCCAAAAAGCGCCACGGATCCGACTGAAGTTGAAGTTCCAGCTGTGGTCGACCTGATCATGGAAGTCTTGGTTATCACTCCTGTCTGGACAGAACCGTACATCGCGTACATCCTAAGAAAAGAACTCCCAGAGGATGAAGAAGAGGCTCGACAGATCGTCCGTCGATCCAAGGCCTTTACAGTCATAAAGGGACATTTATATAGAGAAAGCGCGACTGGGGTCAGCCAGAAGTGTATTACACCAGAAGAAGGTCAGATGATCCTTAACAATATCCACTCGGGGACCTGTGGTCATCATGCGTCCTCTCGGACCATTGTGGCTAAAGCATACCGAGCGGGGTTCTACTGGCCAAGAGCCAATGAGATGGGAAAAGAGATAGTCGACAAATGTGAAGGATGTTAGTATTACTCCAATATGCCGCACAAGCCCGCGTCAGCCCTGAAAACCATTCCACTCGTCTGGCCCTTCGCTGTTTGGGGGCTGGACATGGTTGGACCACTGAGAACAGGCAGGAGCGGCTTCACTCATGTGCTGGTAGCAGTCGACAAGTTCACCAAATGGATTGAAGCCAAGCCTATCAAGAATCTCAATGCTTGCACCGCTATCAGTTTCATCAGAGAGTTGATATTCAGATATGGAGTTCCACACAGCATCATCACCGATAACGGGTCAAACTTCGATTCCGACAAATTCAGGGCCTTTTGCGCCTCTCAGGGCACTCGAGTCGACTATGCTTCGGTCGCTCACCCCCAGTCGAATGGGCAAGCAGAAAGGGTGAACGGCCTGATTCTCAAAGGACTGAAACCCCGATTGATGTGCGATCTCAGGCACGCAGTAGGTGCATGGGTCGACGAGCTTCCATCAGTCCTTTGGGGATTAAGAACAACCCCGAATCGATCGACCGGAAGAACCCCATTCTTTCTGGTCTACGGAGCCGAGGCAGTCTTACCGAGTGACCTTCTTCACAACGCTCCCCGAGTCGAGCTCTACTCTGAAGATGAAGCAGAACAAGCCCGGCAGGACACAGTCGACCTCCTAGAAGAAGAAAGATTCGATCGACCATCTATCAGCAAGACTTGCGTCAATTCCATGCCAGAAACGTGAAGAGTCGAGCCTTCCAAGAAGGAGACTTAGTCCTCCGAGTGGATCAGCAGAAACCACACAAGCTCGCTCCTACTTGGGAAGGCCCCTTCATAGTCACCAGAGTCCTCCACAATGGAGCATACCACCTCTACAATGTCGATCGCCAGATTGATGAGCCACGAGCCTGGAATGCGAAGCTACTCCGCCCCTTTTATACTTGAATTCTCACTCGGATGAGATGTAATAGGAAAAGCTCCTGTAGTTTATTTATCAAAGACAAGAGCATTATAATTTTCCCAGTGATTATTATTGTTTTTGTTTGCGTAAGAAATCCCCCATTGGGTGGCTTAGCTGCGAATCCGCTTCGCCTAAGTTTGTAAAAACAGTTTCCTACCGAGTGTCGAGCCAGCCTCCCACTCGGGGGCTTAGCTGCGAATCCGTTTCGCCTAAGTATTTAAAAAAATCCTACCGAGTGGAGAGCAATCCTCCCACTCGGGGGCTTAGCTGCAGTCTCGTACTCACCTAAGTTCTCTTACTTGGAGACTTAGCTGTGGTCCGACACTCGCCTAAGTTTGAGAAATCCTACCGAGTGGGGACCAATCCTCCCACTTGGGGGCTTAGCTGCAGTCCAGTACTCGCCTAAGCACGAAACACATCTCAATCCTCAAGGACGACGAGGGGCAGGTCGACTGCCACCTTCTCCTGGGGAGCTTCGCCACAAATACAATGTGCGCTCCGTCCTGCTCTGCAGTAACAAGGTGTGAGTCGACCGCCGCCTTCTCCTGGGGAGCTTCGCCACAAATACAATGTGCGCTTCATCTCGCTCTACAGTATCGAGTAACAAGGTGTGGGTCGACCGCCGCCTTCCCCCAGGATAGCTTCGCCACAAATACGATGTGCACTCCGTCGCCGACCCGCAAGGGCGACAAGGCACGGGTCGATTGCTTCCCTCTTCTTCGGAGCTGCGCTACGAATACAAAGGTTGTCTCGAATAAAGAACGGGTTCACTCAGCAAGAGACTCATGAAGATATTCAACGGTAAACCAAGTTCAGATAAATCCTAAAGGTTCCGGATCACAGATCGAAGTACTCGGGCATTCAGCCTGAAATAGTTTAACGGTTACAAAAACCACTCGGCATTCCAAGGCAAATTTAAGGTGGGACATAAGAGTTTGTTCACTCCACGGGAGGGGGACTAGCAGGCTCGACGAACTCGTCTAGGTCGACGCCGTCGGCGATTCGAGTGGCTGCAGCGATGAAAGTCTCCATAAAAGATCGGAAGTCATGCTTATGGGTGTTGGCGACCTTGATTGCTGCCAGCTTCTCTTGTCGCACCTCCTTGCAATGGACACGAACCAAAGACAGGGCCACATCAGCACCACACCGGGCAGAAGGTTTCTTCCACTCCTGCACTCGGCCGGGGATCTCATCCAGTCAAGTCATCAGGGACTCAAGATCATTCTGGGGCGTGGCCTCCGGCCAAAGTGCAGGGTCGATCCGTGACATGGCGACCTTCAGTCGAGCCAAGTAGTCCACAACACCGTCGATGCGGGATTCCAGTCGGAGCAGATTCATGGCAGTCTCATCTTTCACGGGAGAATTGATGGGGTCCAAACCTGGCTCAATCCGCCCAGTCTCCTCCTCAAAGTTCTGGCAAAACTCTGCATTCACGATCCAAGAATAAGTCAATGTTCATACGCTGAGTCGACACAAAAAAAACATCAGTCGGAACTAAATGTGCACCTTCAAGTTTGATGAACAACTTCTTGGCAAGGCTCCTCAGATAGCTCTCCAGGTCATCCCTCCTACGAGCGATGCCTTCCATCTTCTCACCCAGGTTGAGGTTATCCTTCTTCCAGCATGTACACTCCCTGTTGGCTTCGTTCAGAGCAGATTTCAGCTTGGTATTCTCTTCTTCCAACTGGCCGACCGAAGCCAGTTTCTGTTCAGCCAGAGCGGTCCTTTCGTCAGCCTCCTTACGAGCAGTAGCCAAATCCCGATCCTTCTTCGCCAGAGCTTCTCTCAGTTTTTCTACAAAGAAATGATGATTGGTTCAGAAATAGCAGAAGGGTACTCAAGCCTAAAACTGACCAGTCAACAAACTCGTCTTACCAGCGGCGCCGTCTCCGACCTTTTGCAGCTCTGTCCTGGCCAGCTCCAAGTCAATGTTCAGTTGAATCTGCTGCTTCTCCAAGTCAGCAAAGCGAGCTCCAAGATCACAAGATTTCTGAAATCAAAGGGGAGAAGTTATTGTTACAACGAAAAACAACAAAGTAAATAAGTACTAAGGCTACAGTCGACTGCCCACAGTCCACCATAGCCTCGGGGACTACACCCAGTGGGTGCACTTTGCGTGCCCCCACCGGTTCTGATCCCACTCGATCGGCCCGCCGGAGTCGAGTGCAGGGAGTAAAAAAAGAGAAGAAGAGAGAAAGAACTCAGACCACAGTCGACTGCCAGCAGTCGACCACGGTCTCGGGGACTACACCCAGTGGGTGCACTTGGCATGCCCCCACCGGTTCTGACCCCACTCGGCCAGACCGAGTGGAAGAGGCAAACTATCAGTTCGGTTTACACTCGACAAAATGCAAAGACTACAGTCGACTGCCCGCAGTCCACCGTGGTCTCGGGGGCTACACCCAGTGGGTGCACTCAGCGTGCCCCCACTAATTCAAAGTTCAACCAATGCACCCAGTGGGTGTACTAACGCGAAGATTTTTGGAGCAAAGAGTTTCGGAAAGAGTCTTCAGATATCATATCCTAACAGAACAAGCGGCGACCAACTAACCTGAACGTTGCTTTGGAGAGCCGAGCTGGCGTTGTAGGCAGCCTGACTGGCATCCCACACCATCTTCATCTCCTCCATCAAGACGCCCGCCTGGCGTATCGCTTCCCTGGCAGCATTCACTTCATCTTCTGGGACATGATGGGTCGCAAAAACTGAAGGTGAGTCGATAGGGGCTTGATCAGTCGACGAAGAGGGCAAGGCACTCGACAGTGGCATGACGAAGGTAACAGAACCTCGATTGACATAGCCAGTGTCCTGAACGACTGGTTCCGCCCTCGGCGTCGACTGTAGCGCCTCGCTTGCAGGAGCTCGCCTATTCTTCCTCACCAAAGACCTCTCGGGCTCTTCATCATCATCAGGGAGGTCAATAATGTTGGGAGCTATGCAAAGTTCAATTGCCAAAATCACGTCACCCAATGATGCACATTGCAGCTAAATCGACCGAACAAAGATAGTATGGCAGAAATCATACCCAGATTAGAAGTGACCGCATCCTCCATCACCTCATCATCGTCCCTGTAAGCTAAGGTCCCGGAAGTGGCAGCGCTGATAGTTCCAAAGTTCGTGCAGTTAAAACGAGAAAAACAAACAGTGCGGAGCATCGAGTGAATACAAAGAGAGACACTCACACGGAGGCGACGGGGATATCAATCTTGATCTTCGGCAACGCCTTCCGAGTCTTCGGCTCTGCAACTTTGGGGTGCTTTGGCGCCTTCTCAGTCGGGGTTGGTGAAGTGATCCGAGGACGCTTCGAAGACTGACCAGCCTGAGCAGTTGCCTTTTCGCGGGCACCCGGTCGTTCTTGGTCAAGCTTGGACCGCCTCTCCCTCTGAGGGGGCGACTCGACTTCTTCTCCATCGCTCGAGTCGTCGCTTCCCCCATCCCCTTCACCGGCGGAAGTCCACTCACCACTGTCCCCGCCACTCGCCTCGCCTTCCAGAGCTTGCTCTTGCTCTCCGTTGGGCATTGAATACATTTCAATAATGGCCTGAAAGAAAGCAGGGAGAACAAAGTCAGTCGACGCAATATAGGCAGCTGCGCGAGTGAATTCAGATTACAAGCAAAAACTCAGAATCAGACCTTCTCTGGTGCATGAGACTGGTCGAATGGAGGGACTCTCCTGGCTCCCCTGGGGTTGTCCTTGTTCCCGGTAATGCTCGACAGCCACTTCTCCAGTGTGTCGTCATCGACCTCCTCCGGGTGGATCCGAGTGGAGTCTTCAAGACCCGAATACATCCACATCGGATGGTCTCGGGCTTGGAGAGGCTGGATGCGCCGCTGAAGGAAGACCTCCAAGAGATCCATACCAGTGACCCAATCACGAATAAGCTGGACCACTCGATTGACCAACACCTTCACGTGCGCCTTCTCCTCTGGGAGCACCTTCAAAGGGGAGGGTTTCCTCACTCGGTCCATGGTAAAGGGAGGGAGGCCAGTCGATTGCCCTGGCGTCGACTGGTCTTTACAGTAAAACCAGGTCGACTGCCATCCGCGAACTTAGTCGGGAAGAATCATGGCCAGAAAGGAGCTTTTCCCTCTCATCTGGATGCCAAGACCCCCACAGATCTGGATCACTTGGGTCCTCTCGTCACTCAGATTAGCCTTTTTCACTATCTGGGAGCGACAAGTGAAAATATGCTTGAAAAGACCCTAGTGAGGCCGGCAACCCAGGAAATTCTCACACAAAGAAATGAAAGCGTCGAGATAAACGATTGAGTTGGGGGTAAAATGGTGGAGTTGTGCCCCAAAGAAGTTCAGAAACCCTCGAAAGAAAGGGTGAGGAGGCAAGGAAATTCCACGGTCAACATGGGTGGCAAGAAGAACACGCTCACCCTCCCGAGGTTGCGGCTCAGATTCCTTCCCAGGAAGCCGCGCCGAGTCATAGGGGATCAGCCCCCCTTCGGCCAGGTCATCGAGGTCTTCTTGGGTGATCCTCGAGTGGATCCAGTCGCCCTGGATCCAGCCCTTCGGCAGGCTGGTCCGCGAGGAAGATCCGCCCCGGCTGGTCGCCTTCCCCTTCGACCTCGCCGTCGCCTTCTTTGCCCGCTCCAGAGCCGCCGTCTTCTCCTTCCCCATTGTTGCCGGCAAGACACGTACGGAGCGGTGATGCTGGGGCGAGAGCGAGCACAGCGGAGGGGCGTGAAGAGGAGAAGAGGTAATGGGAACGCACTGTTCGGGAGACTCCTGTCCAACGCCTTATATGAGGCCACTTCCGAGTGGCTGACGGGTAGGCCTAGGTGGCTCTGTCAAATCCCGTAATGATCGCGCGTGCGATACATGGCGAAAAAGGTGGTGCGGGGATCGAGGCGGCTCCACTCTATCCCATCCGATTACTGCAGCCTCCCCCGTCCCGCGCGCTTCCCAAAATTTGGATCCCATGAAATCTACGGGCAGCAAACAACTTGTCAGACCAAAGATATCCTCCGCACCGTCACTCGGAGCCTTACAAGTAAAGAAACTCACTCGACGAAGAATTAAGAATGGATCAAGGCGACTGAAAAGGAAGTTGCTGTCATCACTCAGGTCCGTTGATTCGAAACAAGATATGCTCACGGCATGAAAAACGAGTCGGAGAAGTTCTCAACTCCTTCCCCACTCAAACCTCGATCCATTCGGGGGCTAATGATGAAGCTATGTACCTAGGGTAGGGTCATGGACCTGTCCTAACTGCCCTACCCAAGGACATCTCTAGAAGAAATCACCTTTCAATCGACTTGGAGGTGTTCCACTCGACAGACTCGAAGACACTCGACCAAGAAGCAATCACTCGACCAAGATCCAACCACTCGACGGCCAGGAGACCTAAAGTCACTTCGCACGCTAACGGTCGTTCATTAAGTAGCTTTTATGGTCATCATAGCACTTTATTACTAGCGTTACTAGTAACGCCCTGCCTTAATGTACATTGAATCCTTTGTAACGTGGGCTGGCCGGGGTCCTGGCGCACTCTATATAAGCCAACCCTCCTTCAAGACAAGGGTTCGCACCCCTGTAATTCATACTCTCATAACCCAGTCGACCGCCTCCGGGCTTCGAGACGTAGGGCTATTACTTCCTCCGAGAATGGCCTGAACTCGTAAACCTTGCGTTCTTACAACTTCTCCATAGCTAAGATCTTGCCTCTCCATACTTACCCCCCTACATCATTGTCAGACTTAGAACCATGACAATGCCTTATTTGCAAATGCGAAGAGGGGTGTGGGTATCTTTTTGCAAAATTGTCATAGTTTCCTTCCTGTCCGTCGGATATAAACTGGATGGACTATATTGCAGGATGGCAGGAACACCATCATCACCCACTCTGTTTTTTATAAGAGTAGAGATATGTGAGTGTCACTGCCCCCCTCCCCACACACCCACACTTCCCAACACCGAAGGAGTAGGGTGACACCTCGATCTTGATACTAATCTATCGACTGGCTTCTCTCTCAAACATACACACACACACTACCCGGCACCGAAGGAGCTAGTAGGTGGCACATCGATCTTGATAATAATCTATCTACTCCTCTTTCAAACACACACACACACACACACACACACTCGCTAGTTGTGCCTCTATGCCTACCGCGCACACTCTCGATACGTCTTTCTCTCCCCCCCCAACAATGACAGCAGAAGGGTGACAACTCGATCTGATCATAATCTGTCAATTGGTTTCTCTCTCAAACATTGTGTTTCGGTGCCTAGCTCGGTAGCCCCCTCGATATGTAGACTTCTCACGCGCGCACAGCTGTAGTGACGATGACGCTGAACCCAGTGTGCCTTGTTTTTACCGACCTCGTGTGATAGTTTTCACCCTGTTTTCTGTTAATTAACAAGGCAACCTTTTCTTTGTTACTACTAGTGAATCTGAAATCATTCGGGGCAGACATAAAATATATCACTTCAACCCAATTATCGAAGCAACTATTTTAAAAGAAATAAGCTAGCTGCCCATGCGTTGCACGGAACATCAAGATGCATTTGTATCAGTAGTTTATCTTGTGAGACAAAAGGTTGAACGAGGGAAGGCCTTATTTGCGAACGTGGAGAGACGTGTGGGTATATTTTTGCAAAATTGCCATAGTTTCTTTCCTATCAGTTAGATATAAATCCGACGGCCTATATTGCAGGATGGCACGCACACCATCATCACCAACTCTGTTTTCTACTCCCTCCATCCGAAAATACTTGTCATCAAAATGGATAAAAAGAGATGTATCTAAAACTAAAATATGTCTAGATACATTTCCTTTTATCCATTTTGATGACAAGTATTTCCGGACGGAGGGAGTATTTGTCTTTTTAGAGATTTCAACAAGTGATATGACCGGACCTTACCAACATACTCAAAAAAGTAGTCCATAATTTTCATGTTACCCTCTTTTCGTGGCGGTGTAGTGCCATCTGGATACGTCATAAATAAATAAAGTACTACATGATACTAATATATGATACATGGCGCAGGAGTACTAAGTATTATTAATACAGTTTTGCTAGAACTCATCTAGATGAGATAAAATTTGGTCTCATTCATCTTTTATAGCCATTGGATGTGATGCTATATAAGATGCCTGTGTGCTGACGTGGGTTGTATTTGTTCTTGTGCAACGAACTGACCACTGCATGTCATGTTTGATATTCTCAAGTCATTAAAAGCATACAAGCCCCACATCTCTTCTTGGTTGATTCCTCTATTTATGTCAAAAAATAAGAAACAACGTGAGAGTTAATGTACCACGCCTATGTGTTTACTATTTGGTTTTCGTAAGATGACTTAATACTCACCTAGACGGAGGGAGTATTCGATTTGACAGCGGGCGGCGCAGTTCCCGATACGGCTTTAATGCAGACGAGGGAAGGAGTAGCGGTTCCCGATATGTTGAACGGCCAATGCATCCTTCTTCAATTAATGCATGAGGGAAGTAATAGGAGGAGGTCCGGGAAAAGAGGCTGCACGATGTGAATGCAACGCAGTTTGCCCTCATTGCCCTCATATAATGGCGCCCCTCCATTCCAATGCATCTACCACATCGTACGCACCTAAGCATTTGCCTAAGCACCTACACTAAGCGCAAAAGAGCTCACTCTAGACCCATGGCGGCAATGCTCGTGAGCGGCCAGCGGCTACGCCAGATGGTCCACGACGCCGGCCTGCGGCATGGCGCCGAGGATCGTCTACAGACGGTGTTGGAGACCGGCTGGTGGATGGCCGCCTTCGACGCCAACTACGACTCTCAGTTGGACCAGATGATCGTTGCCACCAGCAACAAGTTCACCGTCCTCAAGAAGCTCACGGACGACATCGCCGTACTCCTCCAGCCCGCGTGCCCGGGCTCCTCATTGCCTGCCACCCTAATCGGCCTCCATGGCCGGAACCTCTTTCAAGCACTGGTGGCCCTGCGACTGCCCGCCAACGCCATGAAGAATGTCCACCTTGAGGTCACACTCGCCATGAGGCGCCTTGCCCTGCAAGAATTCGTCGACCTACACATCCACATGTACGAGGAAATCGTGTACATTGGTATCTACAAGGCCAGTGAGGACGCTACGACGTTGGCCTTCCTCAACCGACTGGAAGCCTCGGATGCCTTTGCTGAGAAGCACCTCGACCTCGCCACAAAAGCCGCTGCTCCTTAGCCGCCAGTCGGTGGCCCGGCGCACTAAGTTGAGGAGGAGGAGGTCATACGTTCGTGGATCCATCTTTCTTCTTGCCTTCTGTAACCACCACTGTGATCGCATCATCGTGGCCTTAATTCTATGCTGTTGCATTCTCGTTCCAGTCAATACCAACATGTGCGATCCCTTTGCTTAATTATATGCATCACTGTAACTAGTACTCCATCCGTCAATTTATAAGTTGTGCTTACCTTTTCCATCAACTTCGTGCAACGCGCGGGCATCTTGCTAGAAACACTAGAATATGTCTATATAATCCGTATGTGATAGTCCATTTGAAATCTAAAAAAAGACAAATATTTAGGTATGGAGGGAGTAATATATTAGGAGTATATCAAAACAATAGTGATTTCTTTCAAATTTGTGAACAAATACTACTATTCTACTACTTTGGATCCGTAGCAACGCACGAGCACATTGCTGGTAAAAGGAAAAGGCCTGCCGCGTTCGCGTCGCACCCCCACACGCCCGGGAATCGGGAGTACAACACGGCCCGTCCGGCACGACAAATGGCTTAGGGATGGCGTGTTGCCTAGCATTTTCACTTTCATGTGGGACCGCTGTTGAGCAAACTGACACCCCGCCCGCCGCCGTGTTGGAAAAAATAAATGAGGGTAAGATCTAGCTGTAGCAGGGAAGCCAAGAAATTTGGTGTCAGATGGGGCTCGTTGATAGAGTAGGAGCATTCCGTACTAGTACTACTCCTACTAGTACCAAGTTTGTACTCCTAATACAATATTACTAGTACTACCACTATACAACTAGTAGGTATGTGCACGGCACAACATCGTAGGAACAAAAAACGGGAAGATCTTGTTTTGGGTGATTTATCTATTTTTCAATCAACGTAGTATGAATAATATGATGTGGGGGGCACCCATGAAGCTTATGTGGCTTGGTTGCATGGCTACGGAAGGTTAGAGAAAAATAAATAGATAATGTGTTTAGAGTGCACTCCACTAAATAGATATATATACTTTGGATCCATTGCAACGGACCGGCACATCTATATCTATACCCCCTATATAGTGTGTGAAAAACTTTGAAAGTTGGTCGTTGGATGAAGCCAATCTGGCGGTACAAAGATGGCAAATCCGAGCACTACTGGCCGTTGGTTATCATCCACCAGATTCTGCCACATGTATAATCTAGAAGACTCCATGGTTGAACTTAATTCATGACTAAGGGCCTCTTTGATTCATAGGATTGCAGAAACACAGGAATAGGAAAAAAGTAGGATTGGAATGGCATGTTCATTGGATCCCTATAGGATTTGAGTTTGTTTGATTGTGTCACATGAAAAACAAAGGATTTCTTTCAAGAGGTTGGAGTGCATGTTAGAATTCCTGTGAAACATAGTACAAATGAATCCTTAGGAAAATATTCTATATGATTCAATCCTACGAATCAAACGACCAACGTAGGAAAAATTCCTAAGGATTCAAATCCTTCAAAGATCCTATGAAAATCCTTTGAATCAAACAGACCCTAACTTTGCCACAACTAAGCTTAGGAAAAGTTATTAGTTCTTCAAAACGAGAGAAACAAGTTGGCAAGCCTAAGGGAATCTTGCCACATTTTGTGTGTGTATGTCATGTGGGGCCTTAGTGTGGCTTGCCTAAGGTGTGGCTTGAATCAAACACTCGCCTAAGTTAATCAAACTTGCCTAACCTTACATTCCACCAGATTTTGCCACATGTTAGAATCCAGAAAGCTCCACATGTAGAAGCATAATGCACAAACCACCAGAATCTCATGCGTGCAATGCACGTGTACCTTACTAGTACTAGTTGGTAGTAGTAAGAAACAAATTCCAGTTTTGGCACGAGCTTGTACTGCGGGAGCACCACAAGGCCTGCCGCAGGAGTTACATTTCCCTCTCGGGGCCCACGGGACCGAAGTTCAGTGGCTTAGTGGTAGAAACAAGAAACGTGATGGTCGCCATGGTTCAACTTCCATGGACAAGCTGTCATGTCTGCTGACACATGTATATCAAAACTAGAGTGTTTATATTTCAAGCACGTGAACAAGTATTATTCTACTACTTTGGATCCATTGCAACGCACGGGCCAGCACATTGGTAGTAGTAGTGTCCATCTCTATCTCTAGAGGCCTTCCCTCGTTCATCCTTTTCTCTCACAAGATAAACTACTCATACAAATGCATCTTGATGTTCCGTGGAACGCACGAGGATGTTTCCTTGGGGGTCTCTCCAGCGCGGCGTGGCCGTAGTTGCAAGTTGACGCCCCTTGAGATGCCGACGTTGAGGGGCACTCGGATTTCCTCCGATGAGCAGGTAAGATGAGTTTGATCACGTAGTAAATGCATTCTAAAGACTACTTCTGTGTCCATTTCCTAATTCTCCCCCTGCCCACTGTTTCACAGGTTAGGCTCGGTGCGAGTGGAGATTGGCTTGCATATGTACGGGAGGGTACCAACATCAATTTGCACAACATTTACAACGGTGAAACCGTTCCTGTAGAACCTTTGTCCAACATTGGGATCAGCCATGCAACGGGCCACCGCATGAATTGGTACGATGGAACCACGGTGAGATTGAATAAGATAGCACGAACCTTGCACATGGCGGTCAAAGGCGGACCATGCTGTCTGCGGCCGATTTGTTGCCGTACGAGTAGGAAGACGCTGTGCTCCTTTCTAACCGCATCTGCGCGGTGACAAACCAAGGGACTTATTTTGTATGGGACACATCCTACGATATACTCCCTCTCTCCCAGTTTATTTGTTTTGAATCTTTTCGTTTTATAAGTTTCAAATTCAAATTTAGAGCTCCCCATCACATGTTGAGATTACAATGTCCATTAAATCGTTGCGTGCATGTATAGTAAAGAAACAAATCTCAAGTTTGTCATGAGTTCGTGCTGCGGGAGCACCACAAGACCTGGCGCAAGAGTTACATTTCCCTCTCAGGGCCGTCGGGACTGAGCTTCAGCGCCTTACTACACCTACCTTTGAGTCAATAACATGTGGACCAGATAGGTGACTGGTCCACATGTAATGCTCCCGTAGGCAGAGGGGCAGTGGGGCCAAGAGGGGTGAGCCGCAGGTCGGGGGACGTGTGGTTTCATGGGTTCGAGCGGCGTCATGGGAATCGCGGGTGGCTGTGGTAGAAACTTGATGCTCGCCGCATTTTAGGTGGCCCACATGTCATGCACACAAAGGCAGAGGGGCGGTGCGGCCGAGAGGGGTGAGGCGCACGTCGGGGGGCGTGGTGCCGTGGGTTGGAGAGGCGTCGTGGGAATCGCGAGATGAAACGTGATGGTCGCCGTAGTTGAACTTCCATGGACAAGCTGTCATGTCTACGGACACATGCACTGCATACCGATCACTGGAAGGAGTAGCAGAGAAAGCTATATATGCGGATAAATAGTTCCTTATAGTCAAGCGGACCCATGCTACTACTCTGTTCCAAAGACATGCACACCATCGAAATAGTCCATCTATATCAATATACACCGAGAGGGAATAATTTTTTTACAAGAGAGGAAATAGTTCATCCATCCATAATGCCCTCCTGCTGGTGCAGCCTTTTCTTCTTCTTCTTCTTCTTCTTCTTCTTCTTTCTTCTTCTTGTTCTCATTCTCTGTGGGAGACGGCTTCGCAACAAGCTCTTTGGACCTTGCAGCTATCTCGAAAACTCACACGGCATCGAGGGCAGCATATTTTATCCGCTCGTACGTCAAGGGATAATTCTCCCATCCAGACGACCTTAATGCCACCGTCTCGTCACCCTTCTGAAGATTTGTACCGAGCACAAAATTTGCTACGTCGAATAGGGATGGTGTCTGTTTATCACAAACTTCTACAGGAATTTTGATTCTGGTTTGTAGGTCAGCGATGCTATTCAAATCAAGCTTGTACGGCTCCAGCTTCTGTTTGTCCCCTTCGATGGCTGCCCCACAGAAGTATACGTCCTCCCGAGACAAGAAATCGTGAAGCTCACCTGGTATGGAGGGCGAGTGTATGATGTGGTACACTAAAACATCATCTTCGAAGCACAACTAAAGGATGGCAGTGCGCTGGATCTTCCCAGGGGCACGCTCCGTGTACTCTGCGTCGAGACCGATGACCCTCGTCTCTACCTTTTCGAGGGAGTTGGATACATTGTTGATCCACTGCCGAACAACCCTTGGGTGGACGGTGACGGTGGCAACTATGCGCATCGAGCCTTCCACGAGGACATGTTGGACGCTAAAAACCTGCATCTCGATCTCTATCGCCATTTGGAACCGCTGGAACGGAGGGCTATGGTTTGGAGAATTAGGATTAGATGGCTAGTCTAACTGAAGTAGTAGATGATTATTTAAAGAGGTTAAAACAATGTGAACGCAGTGGGGTTTGGATGCAAATGAAGACGAAGGGGAGGTGAAGAAGCCGAGGAGAATCGGTTCCCGATGGAGAAGTAAATGGGAGAAGTGGCGTGCAGGCAGTTGATTAGACGGCTAGGTAGACTAAACGAAAAGGCTATGCGGGTAGACTGATGAGTCGTACCTGTTCGTGTACGTGCCCATCCTCCTGGGGACCTATGCAAACAGATAAAAAAATGTGTCGTAGTTTTTTTTGAGCGCGTGAGTGGGAGACACAACATTCTCTGGTTAAGGAATACTCCCTCCGTTTAGGTGAGTATAAGTCACCTTATGAAAATCAGGTTTTCCCAAAACCTTTAGGCATGGAGCATTAACTTCCTGCTCGATCCCCTCCCAGCCTCGTTAGCCAGCGTTCTCTTCCTCTGCTGCCGCGTTCTACCTTTCCATTTTTCCTCTTCTCAAGTGTGGAACGATCTGCATGCCGTCCTTGATGCACCAGAACGACCACTGCATGCATCGCGGCAGAGCGTTGATTGGGCATGCACGAGAATTTGGTTCTGCTCGCAATATGGATGATACCTGAACGATGAAGTGAACAGGCATGCTAGCACGGGAGACCTATTTACGCTATACAATACTGGAGTACTCATGTACCTACTGGTAGTAGTAGTAGTACAACTGTGGTACACTTGATGGTCAAAATACTATTCATCCGGTCCTCACAGTGAAGTGACAACACCCTGCGCCTGACACTAGTCCAGGCGGCGTGTTCGGGTTACCAAAGTCAGCCTCACCCTGTGCACAGTGCAGTCTGTCACCGCCGCTGTACAGCACATTGGCGCCTCGCCTCGTCTCCCTCTCCGCTCCCATAGCACCACTCCATCTCCATCTCCTTCTCCGTCTCCATCTCACTGTGCCCCCGTGTACCGTCGCCTCACTCGCCTCCCCCAGTACCACTATTCCCTCGCTAGCCGCTCCAGCACCGACATCCTTCTCCCCCGTAAATCAAGCCCCCTTCCAAACTCCACCATGGCCGAACGCGAACCGCGCAGCATCCATATGAGCCGCGATTGGAGCAATCTCCCCAGTGACATCCTCGACCTCTGTTGTTCGTGTATGGATATGTTGAGCGCCCTGCGGCTGGCTGCATGCTCGAGGGACATGCACACGGCCATCGTCGAAGCGAGGCCTAAGCTTTTCAAGACACCCTGCTTGCTGCTATCTGGTCTTGCGAGATTGGCTCACCATGATACGGAGGCGTGCATGATGCCCCTCGACTTCAATCCGATCTCCATTAGCCGAAACTTCTTTGCAGGTATGTAGTGGGTCGCCGTACATCATTTCCCTCGACATCGATCCGATCACCATCGCCCGAAACTTCTTGGCAGGTATGTACTGGGTCGGCATGAACTCCCACTGGATGGCTGCCTTCAGAGAAGACGGTAAAAAGTTGGTGCTCGTGAACTTCCAGACCTCCCATGAGATTATCCTTCCTCCGTTGGATTATATAGAGTATTACCATCGCGGTCCAAGTCATCTAGATTACTACGTCAGTTGGACGGACCTTGTTTTGCAGAAGATTGTAATCTGCCAAGTGCCCACACGACATGCGAATTACGCAGACTTCAAGCTAATTGCCTTGTTCGACCGCGGACTCGCCTATCTTTACGCCGGTGCCTTCTTTAGCTGGAGACAACTCGGCTCGCAGTGGATCATCGTCAAAGCTGATACACACTTCTGTGATGCTATTGAACACAATGGCATCATCTACGCGATCGACAAAGCAGATGGCACCACGTATTGCTGGGACGGCGCGTGTAAGTTGTTTCCTCTCATGTTAATGATGACGCCATGACACTGTTTGAACTTTTTGTGATGATTGGCATATCTCTGTTTGAGCAGAATTTGAGTAGAACTATGGCAATGTATTAGAGACGCCGTAAATCAGCTATATTTGGAATGAGTTAATTCATGCGATTGTGACCATGTCATTACAGCCAATTTGTACCCTGAATAATCAAACGGTTAGGAATATATGGATATTATCCTTATTTTACAGTAATCTATATACTACTACTAAATATGAGTGTGTATCAATGGCCATGTTAGTTTCCTCATTTTCATGATGTAGAAACATGCACCACACTGTTGGTTTCATCTAACCATACATTAGGGAAGTAAATGTGCATATGGAGAACTCTATATTTGGAAGTAGTGAAATCCTGCAATGCTTACCATGTGTACATACCTATATTCGCCCTTCAGCAATCAATGGCTAGAATAATATCCTCACAAAAATTTTGCCCACAGAACACGAGTATATAACAATGCATGGTCTGTTAGTTACCTTGAAGAATTTGTTTGTGAGGACAGAACATGATTACATAACATGCATGACATGGTAGTTTCCTGTGAAGAATCGATTGCGAGATAACATGAGTATAACCATGCATGGCACTTCTATATTTTCGAACCCAGTATACATTTCCCTGTATTTTCCTCCCAGTTCCAACAGGGACATATCAATGTTGTTTCTTGCATTATCCTACTCATACTCTGAACAATGCTGATCTTACATTAACAATGCCTGTCCTTTTTGATATGATGCAGTGTCCCTACAGTTACTGCCCTTTGTAATCACACCACCTTTGCCAAAAACAGGGAAGCACAACTGGTTCCTCGCTCGATCAGACGACGGCAAAAGACTGATGATCATTCGGACACATGAGCCGGAAAAGTTATATTGCAAAAACCCCACTGTATACAAGCACCGTGTAATACGTGAGTATCCGGACAGTGGCTGTTACGTCTATGAGCAGGATACCAGCTTGTTGGGGCCTTTAGGATTTTTTAGTTGGAGGCGGGTAAACAGCCTTGGTTCACACTCTCTGTTTCTCGGACTCAATTATCCGATTAACCAGGAGATCACCGTTGGCAAGGACCTTGATGGCAGAGAGGCTCTGTTTGCTATGGAAAACTGTGTCTACACGGCGAGCCCTAGGAGTTCGGGAGCAAACTCCCCTGATTGTCAACGATACAGCCTGCAGCCAAAAGAAGGTGAGAATGACAAAGGCATCCGGATTAACTTTGATCCTTGGATGTCTCAATTACGACAGGCAGTGATGTGGTTCGAGCCTTCAGGTTGATAGGTAATTGGGCTGTTGCATCGAAAGGGTGGAGTACTGGTGTCTCCGGATCACTGGTCGCTGAAGCGGGGCTGCAAATTATGATGGTGTTGGATCATCTCTTCGAATGACTTTGTTGTCTTTGCTGCTGGTTCTGGATGGGTAGTTCTTTCTTTTGTTATGCATATTCCTTGTCATTTGGTCATCCTCGTCTATGTCACTCTTACTATGTAATAGTTGCTTCTGTTTAGAATGTCATTCTCGTCTGGATCACGAGAGTCTGAGCGCTGCAGATGGGTGCGTTTTGGTGGTGTAGCAAGACTTCTTATGAACTATCATGTCTTGCTGTTTATGTCAGTAGTAGTCACTAGTCAGTGTTTGAATGTTGTATATATCGTTGTTTGAACTGTTTATTGTCTCGAACTACTGGTGGGCTAAATGAGGGCATCACCATTCTCCAGTGTTCAGAGTATATCTCCTTTTTTCAAGTTATATAATTTGAGCTCAGTGTCTTTTCGATGATGTACACTTGTTTGGGCCAGTGAGGTGTCGTTGAATATGGGCCGAGTAGTAACGCAATGCCAAACAGGTCAATTATGACTCTCAGGCCGGGCTCTCAAAAGATCCTGAAAAAAAGGCCGGGCTCTCCAAAAAAGAATGAATAAGGACTCTTAGGCCGACATGTGGGCGCCACCGGTGTTTTCGTGCGCTTGCGCGCCGAGAGCATATTGGCGCGTGCTCGAAATTCATGCTACCTTTTCATCCGCAGTCTCCCGCCCCTCCCCCACCTCTGGAATCTCGATTCCTACTCCAGTTCCCCCAAATCCCCCTCCTGTACTCCCTGTACTCAAGCGCACTATCATGTCGCCGGTCAACGCGGATCTCCGAGCCGGAGATCCTGAGGTCCGTCCTGCCTTCGGTCGCTGCGTGCTGTCGCTCAACAGTGGCATGGCGGCGCTTGACGACCAGTTTGCCGGCAAAGTGCTGATGGTAACCATCAACGGCGACCGGCCTCCCGTCTCGCCGGATGACCTTGTCAAAGCTCTTGGCATTGCGCACGGCATCCAAATAAGTGACTTGCTCGTCGAAGTCTGTCCGCCACCGGCTGATTTCTTCGTCAGGTTCCGGACAACTTTCGACTGCAGTCGTGTGTTTGAATCTTCCCGGCGTTTGTTCTGCGATGGCGCGCTGGTGAGCTTTGATCGGTGGCACCCAGGATGGGGCTCGGTGCCCTCTGAGCTTGAGTTTTTAACAAAGCTTACCTTCCACGGCATGCCTCGACGTGCTTGGAACAGCGAGTCCATGAACGAGCTTATCAACGACCTTGGAGGTGAGCTCGTAAGTATGTTTGTTCCTCCAGACAGCTGGGCTCTGACGGTTATGGCATGGATGAAGAAGCCGTCCACCATACCGAAGGTGATTGGTGTTGAGATACCGGTGCAGGAACCGGGGTTGTACTATTCGTCGCCACCAAGGCCGCCGCGGACCACGTTAGGGATGTACCTGTATCGAGTGTTCGTGCATGTCGAAGAAGTGGTCAATCCATCAATCGAAGTCCTGCCGCCGCCGCTGGTGCCAGGGTCCGTCGACGACGTCCATTACAGGAGTCAACGTCAGACTTTCCCCGTGTTGCTCGGAACGATGGATGGCACAGGGCCTACTCCATCGCGCGGCGGAGGCCACTGCTTCTTTGGGAGAAGAGGCAGGGCTGGCTGCCTGGATGTGCTCTAATTTGAGGTAACAACTGAATCTTGTCAGATACTAGTTAAATCCGAGCTATGGGTGTGAAGCACTGATATGCCAGTACATTTGATTGTGACCTGTTCTAATTTTGTACCTGAACTTTTTTTAGAAAGGGTTGTACGTCAACTTAATGTGCTAGGAGAACTTATTGTGTTGTCTGTCTGTTTTCTTTGCACAACATTCAAGATATTTCCCCGTCATTGATAAAGACGATGAACCGTTATGTACGACTTCGTTGGTTTCAACATAGCCCTTCCCGTAGCGATCCACTGCTTCCATCCTGATTGTGCCGCCTGCGTGAAATTTTTGTATGCAAGTTCAGTGTGCTATGATGTTCTATATGATTGTGTCAACTATATAAGTTTTTACTGAGCATCAGCAATGCATATGGCTGAAAGATGTATTTACGAGCATCGGCCGATGGGTCTCTCTCTATCTCTCTCTCTCTCTCTCACACACACACACACACGCGCACACGCACAAGTGGGACCCGTTGAATTATTTATTTGCTCGTGACAGCTTTTAATTAGGTTCCACTCTAATCTAACTTTTTTCTTAAGTTATTAATTGAGCTCAGTGACTTCAAAAAGTTGTACAGAAGCCTTGTTTGGGCCTTTCCGGCGTCGCTGAATGTGGGCTGAGTAACCATGTTAGGTTGTACTGTACTACACAGGCCTTTTTCGCTATTTTTTCTTAAATAATACATTTTTTATTAATTTTCATAAATATTACGCTGGGTAATTTTTTTTCAAAAATAATACACCGTCCGCCCGCTGCAGGCCGACTGGGCCTAGTCGGCCCACAGCAGGCCGATTGGATTCCAGTCGGCCTACAGCTGGCCGACTGGCCCCTGTCGGCCCACTGTGGGCCGACTGGAGCTAATTGGCTCGCTGTGGGCTAATTGTTTTTGCAAAAGTGTTAATCATGTATTTAAAAAATATGTGTATTGTGACCTCCTCCGCTCGCTGTGGGCCCACTGTTGACTAAAAAATATGTTTTAAAAAGTGTTAATCATGTATTTAAAAATTGTTAAATGTGTGTATAAAAAATGTTCCTTATCTATACAATTTTTTAATGTGTGTATAAAAAATAGCTTTTTTTCAACATCAGCAATGCAACTGGGCCGACAGTTGTACACAATATCCGGGTCAACTTGTTATTCTCCGCCCCGCTGGGCTGCAAACTTTCCTAGGAGGTATGCATTAGGCTTAACAAGAAAATGGACTTTAAGAAATAATAAATGGGATGTAATTATAATAACTGGACAGTTACTATGCACCAAACACGTAATTAGTTTGAAAAATATATTATTTTTGGAATTTGAAAATTTTAATTTCATTACTTGTTGCGCGCGCAATATTTCGTTGGATTTTAACGTAATACAACTTTATTTTGAAATTATATTTAACCTGACTAGAAATTTCGGATACAAATATTTCGGATCCCATCAAAATGTGGGAATTTTTTTTGAATTCTGTTTTGAGCGGTTGTTTGAAATTATTAATCGTTGTCCTAGCTAGAAGTTGGGCTGTACTTTTAACAAACTGTAAATGGGCTGTAGTAAATTCCATTAGAATTAAAAAATGGGTTGTACATTCTTACAAATCGCAAATGGGCTATATGTTCTCTGCCAAATCCGAGCTGTGGGCCTACTAAGTTAACGCGTACCAAGGGCTTTGTCAACTTAGTCAATATAAACGATTCTAGCTGCAGTGATCGTACGATGTCCATCCAACGGCCGTAGTGCTTCTTCAACCTCTGGTCTTCTTGCTCCAGCCGCCCAAAGCAGCGCCGGTCGTGTCGCGTGCTCCTGCCTCCCGTGGCCGGCTGTGATGCCGCGGAGGCCTCACCGCCCCGTACTACTCCCACCGCTGGCCAGGCCATCCCTCTACTCACCCACACCCCCTGTTATTCTGCGGCGACGGCAGCCTCACACCGCAGCCGAACCAGTGAACCCTCGTACTCCTCTCCGCGCGGGCTTCCACTGCTACGTCTTCCCCGGCTCCGCGTCGTCCCCTTCCTAGGCCTCGCCGTCGTCCAGACCACCGCCCTGGTGCTCTCGGCGCGGCGTGGTCAACGTGGTCAACGACCGACTTCCATCGGAAGAGTACTGTACGTGGAGAGGCTGACAGCTGGGTCCACGACAGCCGCAGGAAGTGCCTCCTTATTACGCGCAAAATAATTATTCCTCCACCTGACAGCAGGGACCCACCGGACGGGCCACCGTATTTCGCAAAAAAATGATTCGCCCCCTGACTGCTGGGACCCACGAGCTACATCTTCGCACGCAAGGAAGTGCGTCCGAAAAAAATGATTCGCCCCCTGACTGCTGGACCCACCAGGCCCCCGACTGCTAGGACCCACTAGCTACATCTTCGCACGCAAGGAATGTGTCCGGGTAAAAAAAACATGATTCGCCCCCTAACTGTTGGGACCGACCAGCTACATCTTCGCAGGCAAGGAAGTGCCTGACAGTCGGGACCCACCTGGTCGAAGCGCACGTAGCGTGTCATTCTGGTCGCGAACGTGTACGTACATACTGGTCGATCGTAGACGGTGTGCACGTGTCGTAGTAGAGGCGCGCACGTAGCATGTACACATACGTACAGTGGCCAGGGTGCAAGAAAGAAATACGGGCCACGTATGTGTACATACGGGCAGGGTCTCGAACGCCTACTCGCGCATACGTACGACGAGGGATCGTGTACATTGCTGGGTCGGACGGAGAAACAACGTCGTCGTCGTGTTCATGGGGAGGAAACGGAATGCTCGTGTTCATGGGGAGGCAACAGAATGCGTTGTGTTCATCGGACGGCTTGGATGGAACAGGCGATGGAAACGAGGCCTGGCGTACCACAGAACGGAGGAAATGGCCTTGTGTTCGACCGGCACGTTCGAACGGGATCCTGTTCATCGGGAGGGGTCTGGCGTACGCGCAAAACAGAGGAACGGACATCCTACGGTCGAAACGGGGGTCCTGTTGATCGGAGGGGTCTGGCGTACCGCAAAAATGGTGGAAACAGACTTGTGTTGGAGCGCTATGGTCGAAATGGGGGTCCTCTTCATCGGGAGGGGTGTGGCGTACCGCAAACGAGAACTCCATGGATCTGTTCATATCCACCGTCGACCCCCTCCAGCCCCACGAGCTACTGTTCATGCCACCGTCGACCTCCCTCCAGCCTCCACCTGCACTGTTCATCCTCGGGCTCCTGTTCATCCAGCCTCCCACCGCGCTACTCCACGCTACTGTTCATCCGCCTCCACACCCGGGGTCCTGTTCAACCACCCTCCACGGGCACCCCCCACCGTCTACTGTTCATCCAGCCTCCACAACACGGGGTCCTGTTCAACCACCCTCCACCGTCTACTGTTCATCTAGCCCCTCCACAACACGGGTCCTGTTCATCTCCCCCCTCCACAGGCACCCCTCCACCGTCTACTGTTCATCCCAGCCCTCCACCACACCACGGGGTCCTGTTCATCCAGAGGCAACGCCACCGCTCACTGTTCATCCAAACCCCCCCCCGCAACGCTCACTGTTCATCCCATCGATCGGCTTCAGTTAGCAGCAGTAGCGAAGGAATCGCTCGATCGGGTTCAGTTAACAGCCATCGATCGATCGCTCGGGTTCAGTAACGCGTAGCCTGCAGTGCAATCGCTCGGGTTCAGTTAGAGCCCAACGCCTCGCTCGGGTTCAGTTAGAGCCAACGCCTCGCACACACGCGCGTACGTGTACGAGAGAAACGCGCATCGCTCGGCCCCGACCTCCCACCGTAACCGGGAACTCCCCGAAATTTTCCTCCCCTCGCTTCTACCACGGTTTTTTCCGTCATGGACGGCCCAAAGAATGTCATGCAGCTGCGTCTCCGGCCCGCCCAGGACGAAAAGCCCATTTTCTGTCATGATTTTTTGTCATAGAAGTAGGAGCCCACCACATCTATGATGATACCGGGTTTTGTCACAATTATCGTCATAGAAGTGTCATATGTATGACAGAAAAAAATTTCGTTCGGCCCAAAATGTCACGGATGTGTCTTTTTTTGTAGTGAAGATTTATGCTGGTTCGGGCCACCGTTGCGGTGTAATACCTAGTCCAGTGTGGTGTGGTGGATTGCCTCTTGGGCTGATGATGAACAGGTACAAGGGGAAGAACAACCTCCTGAGGTGAGGTGCTTCTTGTGCTTGGTTGGTGTGTGTCTAAGGATGGAATGGCTCAGATCTAAGATGAGGTCGATCCGCCCCTCTTCAGCTGTCCCCCTATGGTGGTGGCTAATCCTATTATAGAGGCACTGGTCCTTCTCCCCAAATATTGAGCGGGAAGGGAGCCAACAACGACCAACTTGAAAGGGGACAACTAGTACAAGTTATCCTCACAAAAGCAGTCTTCGCCTCCCAAAGGCTCTGGTGGTGACGCCGTCTTGGGCTCCATGGTGACCTCCATCCTGCTGGTCTTTGTCTCGTTGCACCGATATGGGAACCTTTGCTGACGCCTTAGTACTCTTCGTCTGTGCTTGCCTCCTTAACACCAAAGAGGAAACAAGGACACTGTGAGCGCTGGCACCGCCTGGTCTCGATCATCATGGCTCACGTTATTCGAACTCGTGAGGTTTGCCTGGCCTTCATCTCTCTGCACCTCACGAGCCGGCCTGGTGAGGCCGCTCCTGAGGAGGTCTTGTGTCATCCGCGCTCGCGAGGCTTGGCCCCTCGCGAGGGTCTTGAATGCTTGTTGGTGAAGATGGGCCGTATGGGCCGCTTGCCAGTGCCACGCCGTGGCCGTAGGCAGGCAAGTCTGGGGACCCCCGTTCCCAGAACGCCAACAGTAGCGCCCGGGCCCAAGGCGCGCTCGGCTTGGGCAAAGCAAGGGGCAAAGTGCGGAGCGCCCGCGGGCCACAATAGCCGGCGCCTTGGTCGACGCATGGTGGTTGATTGGACATGGGCGTCTCCGCTTCCCCGTGCAGCCTCGACAACGCGCCGACTTGACGAGTCCCTGCCGCATGCAAGGAAAAACCATCATTATTCACCTTAGATCGTGGAGGCCGGCGGTTGGCCTCCCTATGGCTATAAAATGGGAGGTGGGGGGGGGGGCGGAGCCCATCACCTGTCTCTCCTCTGCCTCTCCCGCTTCTCCTCCTTCCTTACTCCACTCCTTGCTGGTGCAGTCATGGCGCCGATTCGGAGGTTCTTGGCCGCAGAGAAGGGCAAGGCTCCCCTCAACAAGCCCGAGCTGCTCCCGCCGAGAAGAGGAGGTCCCATCGCTGCGAGACGGTCGTGAGGCCGGTGGTGTCACGACCGTGGTATGAGAGGCCGCCTCCTGGGTACCCCGTTGCCCTTGTATGCTCACGCCGATGATTCCGGAGGGAGGAGCGGTGAGCGCCGCCGCCCGCGCCAGGGCCAAGGCCGCCGTGCCCGCGGAGGCGCACCCCGTCGCCCTAGGGGTCCACACTATGGACTCCTCACGCGAGTTCGTGCTGTGGGCGGCGATGCCCCCGAGCACTTGGATTCACTTCCCTTCCTTCTTCTCTGCAGAGATGCCGCCAAGGGGACCCCTCGAGCTTTGCTTGCAGCACGCCGACTGCGACGCCTCGGCGACTGGAGCGGATATTGAAGTTGTCGCCTCCGGGAGGATCTTCATGACCCGAGGCCGGGGCGGGATTGCCCGAGTCTGCCGCGCGGAGGGCGCCCTCGCGATCCACTTCTAGTATGACGGCGCCTCCGTGCTGCTCTTGAAGGTCTTCGACGAGGAAGGCTGCCGCCTGGAGTGTTGCCCTGAAGGAGGTTGATAACCCACAAGTATAGGGGACTGCAGCAGTTTTTGAGGGTAGAGTATTCAACCCAATTTATTGATTCGACACAAGGGGAGCCAAAGAATATTCTCAAGTATTAGAAGCTGAGTTGTCAATCCAACCGCACCTGGAAACTTAATAGCTGCAACAAAGTATTTAGTAGCAAAGTAATATGATAGTAGTGGTAACGGTAGCAAAAGTAATATTTTTGGGTTTTGTAGTGATTGTGATAGTAGCAGCGGAAAGTAAATAGCGAAGAACAATATATGAAGAGCTCGTAAGCAGTGGATCAGTGATGGAGAATTATGCCGGGTGCGAGTATTCATGCAACAGTTATAACATAGGGTGACACAGACATGCTCCAATTCATCAACGTAATGTAGGCATGTATTCCGAATATAGTCATACATGCTTATGGAAAAGAACTTGCATGACATCTTTTGTCCTACCCTCCCGTGGCAGCATGGTCCTATCGGAAACTAAGGGATAACAAGGCCTCCTTTTAATAGAGTACTGGACCAAAGCATTAACACATAGTGAATACATGAACTCCTCAAACTACGGTCATCACCGGGAGTGGTCCCGATTATTGTCACTTTGGGGTTGCCGGATCATAACACATAGTAGGTGACTATAGACTTGCAATATAGGATCAAGAACTCACATATATTCATGAAAACATAATAGGTTCAGATCTGAAATCATGGCACTCGGGCCCTAGTGACAAGCATTAAGCCTAGCAAAGTCATAGCAACATTAATCTCAGAACATAGTGGATACTAGGGATCAAACCCTAACAAAACTAACTCGATTACATGATAAATCTCATCCAACCCATCACCGTCTAGCAAGCTACGATGGAATTACTCACACATGGCGGTGAGCATCATGAAATTGGTGATGAAGGAAGGTTAATGATGACGACGGCGATGGATTCCCCTCTCCGGAGCCCCGAACGGACTCTAGATCAGCCCTCATGAGAGAGTTTAGGGCTTGGCGGCGGCTCCGTATCGTAAAACGCGATGAATCCTTTTGTTTGATTTTTTTCTCCCCGAAAACGAATATATGGAGTTGGAGTTGAGGTCGGTGGAGCGCCAGGGGCCCACGAGGCAGGGGGCGCACCCAAGGGGGTAGGCGCGCCCCCACCCTCATGGATAGGGTGTGGGCCCCCTGATGTGGGGACCCCGACTCATAAGTCATGATCACCAAATGCACGTGTACAGTGATCCCAGAGATCAATGCTCACTGAACACACAGAAGCTGAATAACAAGAGTCTTACATCCATACATACCGTCTTACATAAATGATGACCATTATGGTCGAGCCTCGAGTATAACTTCGCAGCGGAAATCTTCGTCGATAACTTGGATCCATGCCATCTGCCTTAACCCTACAGGCATTCTGACTGGGAAGCGTCCTAGCTCGCACGCTCGTCACCAAAGTATTCTTCATCATATCCTGTTTTTCCTGCCTGGCCAATAAAATAACCAGTGGCAAGCCAATGAGTACTTTGAACGTACTCGCAAGCAACCCATGTTTTGGCTCAAGATACATCAATGCATGATATAGGTAAATTTTTGCCAAAAGCTAGTTTTGAGTGCAATGCCATTTTCAACAACTTGTAAGACATGCATCAAGAGAATTCAAGTAACCATAAGGACGGTTACAGATATCAACATAAATAGAGTGGGCACCAACCCAATTCAATCATGTCAAGTCATTTGACTTGACCCAAGTAGTTCTTCCCACTTATCCAAACACATACACTGGTTTGTAAACATGTGGACGTAGCCCAAGAGCGGTTACCCAATTGTCCTTGACCGTGGACACGGCAATTCGAATAGTTTTACACTCTGCAGAGGTTGCACACTTTACCCACAAGATCCGGGGAACTTCCGTGTCATCCACGACCCGCGGGTACCTCAAGTACCCGTGGTAAGCACCCGATCACTATCTTTCCCTAGACGACACTAACATAGAGTCCACTCGATTGGCAGTAACCCTAGTGCCCAACATTTCACATCTTAAAATTGTGGAGCCTCACTCCCATTTTCATCACATACCACAAGCATGGGGTACCAACGATGTGTCCGGTGCCCTGTGAAGACAGTCATGGCTGCCCTACCTGGCACGACCCCGTCCCGAGAGAGCGCAACAACAACTCTCCCGTCACTAGTAATGCGGGCTCCAAGCTAGTATCGACCTAGGTAATCAATAATGCCCTTTCCCATATAAGGGTAGAGTGGTTGCGCATGTAAGGTTGGAATAATGGTCTCAACTTAAACCAATCCGGGTTAAAAAACAACACACACACACTTGCCTCGGTACACCACTTCGTCATCAAGTGGCCACCCAACTCATCATCTCCCTCAGGCATAAGTGGCACCCGACGGGGTTTTCGAAAAGTCCTTTGAAAATACTTTGCCTCCCTCACCATGCATATTCCCGTCCCTTTTTGCGTAGCAACTACTTTAGCATCCTATCTACTCCCACCGGCATAACCCTCATAAGGAGGTAAGGTCATGCACAATGCAAGTATCAACGAGGAAGTAACAGAGGCGACCCATCAAAGTGGTTACCACCTCATCATGATTCCGTTGTAACAACAATATGGTGCTACATGACATGCATAAAAAAAGGGTTTCATAGACATGGTCAAAGGGCTGCTTGCCTGTTTTAACAAAGTCTTCGAGGTCTTCAAATATCTCTTGTCCAACTCTGAGCATTTCGTCTACTTCATCAACTATCGTCGAAAGCAACCATAATAAGCAACATAACAAGGCAGGAAATAGAAGTTCTCTAAAAATATTAATTTGACTTTTGTAGGACATCTCTGGTTATATGAAAATAACCAGAGTGGTTTCATTGGAATTGGGTCAGTGGATATTTCTAAACATTTTGATATGATGGAATCAAGGGGTTTATGGGTTTGCAAGAAGTGTGTAGAAATATATTTTTGAAAAATGAGCAAAGGCACCCATTTAACAAACCATGATTTTATAAGCATCTAGGAGTTGGTTTCACTAGATTTGGAGTTCAAATGAATATTCTATGGATTTGCAAAGTTTGACAAACATGAAGAAATGGCTCATTATTTTGTGGGGTACAGAAAGTATTAAGAAAAATGTTCATAAACTAAGTTATAACTTAGAAACATCTAGGAATTTGTATCATGGCATTTGGATCAAATTTGAGCTCTCTGTGATTTTCAAAAGTTCATCACAGAAATGGAAAATGGGATTTGATAAATATTTCTGAGGAGAAAGTTTCTGGAAAATGTGCAAATAGCACCATGTGATAGATCATGATTTGTGGTTCCCCTAGAAATTTGAATCATCAAATTTGGAGTTAATTTGAACTATTTATGGATTTTACAAATTGTACAGAAAATAAAAAGGAAAAGGTTTTTACCCAAACGGGCTGGACCTTGGTGCACCAGCGTGCATTGGGCGAGGCTTAACGGCAGGGCGCCACTGGGCCGGCCCAGCAGCTCAGCCGCGGGCGCTGAGGGGGGGGGGTGACGTTAGAGGCGGCTCCGTGAAATACGCCTCCGCACGGGAGGGCAGGATTTCCGTTGTCCGTCTCCACTTAAACGGGCGGGGGCCCGCCCCACCGGGTCGCTGCCGAGCGGGGCCCGGGGCTCTGGCCGTCTCCTACCTCCCGCTCGAACAGAGCAGAGGCAGGAGAGGCGAGGCCGAGCGGCGCCAGCGCTCTCCCTGGCGGCACGGGCCACCTCTAGTGGCGCCTGGCACACCGGAGGATTCAGCGGGCCGTGGCGCACCCGTCCATGTGCTGCACGCCCATGGGGGAGCCCGGGAAGAGGAGGGCTTCGGTGCGGCGGTCCGGGCTGACGGCGGGCTCGGCAAGGCGAGGAAGGCACGGGGAGGAGGGAATGGAGCACGGGGGAGTTGGCGGTGGTGATGAGAGGGTGTGGGTGTGTTCATGGGGACGAGAGAGGGTCGAGGCCGATGAATTTAAGCGGCGGCCGGCGGCTCGGTTCCGGCCATGGACGAGGTTGGAAGGCACGAGGAGGGGAGTGGGTTGGTCCAGGGATGCACGGAGGGTGAGAGGGCCAAAGGAGTAGAGATGGGGCTCGGGGTGGCCTTAAGTAGCTGACCCACGGCTCACCGTGGATGCAGCGCACGGGTGGCCGCGGCAACGGCTCGGGAGGCCAGGAGAGAGGGCGAGGACTTGTTTGCGGTGTTAGTGGGGGTGGAGTAGCGCGCCAGGAAGAGAGAGGAGGAGCGGGGCAAGCACCGGGTGGAGCCACGAGCTCACACGACATTGGCAGGCTTGGGCGGCTCTGGGCACGCGCGGCGTGGGCAAGACAGAGGGGGAAAGGAGGGGGCCAGCGTCGTGGCGTGTTGCGGACGTCGAGGCACCTCGACTGGCGCAAGGGGGAGGCTCGAGGTGGTCGGGGACGCGGCATCAATGGTCGGCTGCTCTGCCTCGCGCTCCAGAGCGCGTCTTTGGCCGGCATCCGCGGCTTTTCCGCGCGCACTCGCGTGTCCACTTGTGTCCAGTGGCTGCAGGAAGAATAAACAAGGGGGGGAGGAGGCCTTGGATGCTCTGGGACCTTGCAGGAGTGAGAGAGAGGTGAGAAAATGGGAGAAAATGCAGCTGTCCAGAGAGGGAAAAAGAGCTTTTCACCCCCGTCATCATGGCTCCTCGGGCATGGAAAGATGCAGGAGTTAGAGGAGGACCATATGATGCTGTGGGAGAAAGCTTAGCTCATGGAGATTAGTGGAAATGGCCAAAACATGCATTTTAAATTTCTGCCAGAAGGTGTTTTGATGGTGGTTTGGGCAAGCAGATGATTTCCATTTCGCATGAGACTCCACAGGGTGAAATGTCACATATAATTAGGACATTCCACCAATTTTGAGCTCATTTGGGCAAAGCTGCCAATGCAACTTTTGTAAACCCTATAAATTAGCAGAAATGGACTTTTCAAGATTTAGTCATGCAAATCTATTCTCCTTGATGCACCACTTAGTGTAGTGTCATCATTTGAGGCTCTGAACATGTCCACAAAAGTTGAGATCAAAAGGACACACTTGGCAATGTAGAGTTGTTCAAACTTGGATCTGGACAGAGAGGGTTTTGGGGCACTTTTGTGAACCATAGTTATTTTGATTGATATGAAACTTTGCAAGATCATCACATTATGAATTTGTGACTTGCTAGAATTTTCCTAGATTTATTTGAAAATATTTCTTATAGAAATATTTCAAATATTTGAAATGAGCTGAAATGGTTCTGGAGGGTTTTGTCCAATATTTTGATCATGACCATGTGTTTAAACTCATATATACGGACAATATATGTCCACTGAGCTTCCCTGATTTTTCTCAAATATTTTTGAAAGCTTTAAAATAATTTTAACCTATTAAAGACCATTTCTGGCCTAAAGAAAAAGCCTTTAAATAAAATAGGAACATAACTTTCAAAATTATATTTTTGTGGGTTTCTGGGTGTCCTATATCTAATAGGAGTCAAATATATTTTTGGAAAGATTTTTACTGCACTTAATTAAGTACTTGCAGTGCAAACCTCAATTCAGGGGTTTTTGGAAAACTAATTTTTTGAAAATACTATTTGGCCAAATTATTTTGTAAGAAAATACTATATTGTTCTATACACATGGTATGATCATTGGGAAAAGGTTTTGGATAAAGGAGAAGGAGTATAAGAGTTGGAGGATTTATTTGATTTTTTAGAACACTTGCAAACAACAGTCAGACATTCAATCAAAGCTAAGACAAAACACTCAAAAGTTTTTGTCAAACCACATTTTATCATGATTTATTAGCTTAAGTGTTGTGGCATGAAAATCAGGGTGTGACACCTGACATGTATTCTTCTTCCAATATTTTTTATATATTCCAAAAATAATCTCTGTTGATTTTCAGGTCATTTCGAGAACTTTTATTTCCGCACAAAAATAACACCATGGCAATTCTGGTGAAAACAACGTCAGTCTGGGTTAGTTCCATTCAAATCATGCAAGTTAGAGTCCAAAAAAGGGCAAAAGTGTTTGGAAAAGTAGATACGACAGAGACGTATCAACTCCCCCAAGCTTAAACCTTTGCTTGTCCTCAAGCAATTCAGTTGATAAACTGAAAGTGATAAAGAAAAACTTTTACAAACTCTGTTTGCTCTTGTTGTTGTAAATATGTAAAGCCAACATTCAAGTTTTCAGCAAAGATTATGAACTAACCACATTCGCAATAACATTTAGGTCTCATGTTTACTCATATCAATGGCACAATCAACTAGCGAGCAATAATAATAAATCTCGGATGACAACACTTGCTCAAAACAATCATAATATGATATAACAAGATGGTATCTCACTAGCCCTTTCTGAGACCGCAAATCATAAATGCAGAGGACCTTTAAAGATCAAGGACTGACTAGACATTGTAATTCATGGTAAAAGAGATCCAGTCAAGTCATACTCAATGTAAACTAACAGTAATGGATGAAAATGACAGCGGTGCTCTCCAACTGGTGCTTTTTAATAAGAGGATGATGACTCAACATAAAAGTAAATAGATAGGCCCTTCGCAGAGGAAAGCAGGGATTTGTAGAGGTGCCAGAGCTCGATTTTGAAATAGATATGAATAATATTTTGAGAGGTATACTTGCATAGTTAACATAACAACCGAAAAATCTCGATATCTTCCATGCTACACACATTATAGGCGGTTCCCAAGCAGAATGGTAAAGTTTATACTCCCCCACCACCAACAAGCATCAATCCATGGCTTTCCCAAAACAACGGATGCCTCCAACTAACAACAATCCTAGGGGAGTTTTGTTTGTAATTATTTTGATTTGATTTTCTTAAAGCATGGGACTGGGCATCCCGGTGACCAGCCATTTTCTCGTGAGTGAGGAGCGGAGTCCACTCCTCTTGAGAATAACCCGCCTAGCATGGAGGATATAGACAGTCCTAGTTGATACATGAGCTATTCGAGCATACAAAACAGAATGTTTATTTGAAGGTTTAGAGTTTGGCACATACAAATTTACTTGGAACGGCAGGTAGATACCGTATATAGGTAGGTATGGTGGACTCATATGGAACAACTTTGGGGTTTACGGAGTTGGATGCACAAGCAATATTCCCGGTTAGTACAAGTGAAGGCTAGAAAAAGACTGGGAAGCAACCAGCTAGAGAGCAACAACAGTCATGAACATGCATTAAAATTAATCAACACTGAATGCAAGCATGAGTAGGATATAATGCATTGTGAACATAAATATCGTAGAGGCATGTTGATTTTGTTTCAACTACATGCGTGAGCATGTGCCAAGTCAAGTCACTCGAGTCGTTCAAAAGGTGGATACCACCCTATCATACCACATCACAACCATTTTAATATCATGTTGGCACGCAAGGTAAACCATTATAAGCTCCTAGCTAATTAAGCATGGCGTAAGCAACTATAATCTCTAATTGTCATTGCAAATATGTTTCTTTCATAATAGGATGAATCAGGAACGATGAACTAATCATATTTACAAAAACAAGAGAGGTCGAGTTCATACTAGCTTTTCTCATCTCAATAAGTTCATCATATAATCATCATTATTGCCTTTCACTTGCACAACCGAATGGTGTGGATAATAATAATAGTGCTCGTGCATTGGACTAAGCTGGAATCTGCAAGCATTCAATTCAAGAGAGAAGACAAGGTATGGGCTCTTTGTTAGATCAACAATAATGCATATGAGAGCCACTCAGCATTTTCATTATGGTCTTCTCCTGTCGACCCCCAAAGAAAAGAAACAAAACTATTTACACAGGAAAGCTCCCAACAAGCAAAAGAAGAACGAGAAATCTTTTTGGGTTTTCTTTTTAATTACTACTACTACAGGCATGGAAAGTAAACTAACTAAAAGCTACAACTATTTTTTGGTTTTTTCTTAAGGTTTATCAAACACACAAGAAGAAAGTATAAAAAGAGAAATAAACTAGCATGGATATTACGGTGAAAAAGTATGAGCACCGACAACTAGCATGAGTGTGTGAACAGGAATGTAATGTCGGTGAGAAATATGTACTTCCCCAAGCTTAGGCTTTTGGCCTAAGTTGGTCTACTGCCATAGTTGGCCTGGCGGATATCCAAAGTTGTAGTTGGGGTCGTACTGAGAAGGAGCCTCAGGTTGCCACTGGTTGCCAATCTCCTCCGGATCCCACTGGTAAATAGATTGTCGTGAAGGAACAAATTGTGGTTCCAGATCTGGCTCTGTAGCTGGTGTGGGGTTTCGGTAGGCGTGAATGGCCTCCAGCGGAACAAGGTACTTGCCTGCAGATAAGTCAAACAAGGAAGGAGCAGGCAAAGTGATAGTCTCAGGGTGATTTTTATCAAAAATCAGCTTGTACTTAAGCATCTTTTCCTTATTCTTAACGATAAAATCATGTGCTACCATACTCTTATATTCTAGAAAAACAAGAGGCATCAACTTTTCTTCTTTCTCATAATGTCTAATAGGTATGTTAAAATGTGCAGCGAGGCGCGAGGCAAAGATACCTCCCAAGATGGGGCCCTTAGTATGGTTAAGATTTAACAGCTTCGCAATAATAGCGCCCATACTAAATGTCTCATCATGGAACAAGGCATGGCACAAAATAACAATATTAGGGGCACTAAGGTTGCCACAGTTTCCGCGACCAATCAAGCATATACTAGCAAATATTGCAAAGTAACGTAGAACAGGGAAAATGTATGCTAGTAATTCTTGCATCGAAAACCTTCCTAGTTTCCCCTACAGCAATTGTATCAATAAACCCCTCCACATCATTACAATGTGGTTCCTCTATGCTGCTCGAAAAGGGAAACTTGCAGACCTCACAAAATTCATAGAGGGACATCTCCTTATAATCATCATATAAATAAAAATCCACCGAAGGTGGTGACCTCCTAGCATGGAAATGAAAATTTTGCACAAAAATATTAGTGACTAAGAGATACTATTCGCGTTGGTCATGGAGGAAGTCGGTGAAGCATGCTTTCTCAGCCAACTCATAAAAATCATCATAAATCCCGGCTGCTCTCAAGAAATCATCACAAGGCCATTCACACAGCCGAACTTCCGTGGTGTGAGGGAGATTATATTCAGGCCTCTTATCCTCCTCACTTTGCTTGTCCTTCGAGCTTCGGCTCAACGAGCCTCTCAAAAATATGTGACGCCCCGAGACCGATGTGCCAGGTGTCGTCCAGTTATTCGCTGTTGTTGCGTTGTCATTCGCTTGTGTGTTGCATCTTTTCATGTCATCATGTGCATTGCATCATCATGTTTTCCAAACTTGCATCAGTCCTGGTCTCCTCGTTCCGTCCGTTGTCCGTTCTGAGCCCAGACATACTTGCACGCGCCCGCGACATGTCCGAAATATTATTTTATAAGTGGTCGGAAAATGTTCTTGGAATGGGATGAGAGTTGGCGTGCGGTCTTGTTATAGTGTAGGTAGACTGCCTGCCAAGTTTCATCGCATTCGGAGTTCGTTTGTTAGCCCAACCGTTGAACTATAGCGGCAGTATAGCCGGTCTTTTCGTCGGACGTTTTCGGTTTTCGGAAACAGTCGCCGCACCGCTCTGCTTCTCTCTCTCTTCTCAGCCCATGATCTCTACACAGCCCACCTGCAACCAATCTAGTCCCCTCCTCTATCTGAAATCGTCCGATGGTGATCAAACGGATCCAAAACGGAGCTAATCCCCCTAACCTAGCCCCCTTGTCTATATATAGACCTTCCCCTTCCATTTTTGGAACCCTAAATCCCCTCCACCTACTTCTAGCCTTCCCCTTGGGATCCCCGCAGCCGCCAGCCACCTTCTCCTCGATTTCCGCGCGCAACCACCTCCCCGTCGCCACTTGGGGCATTGCCAAAGGCCGTGCCGCCACTTGAGGCGTCGCCCTGGCCAACCGGGCACTGCCACGTCGCCTACCCTGCCTCCCACAGCTACTCGTAGGCCTCCACGTCGCCTCCCAGTGCCCCACTTCACCGCGGCCCGCCTGACCCATCTACGGCCCGCCCGTGCCGATCTGGGCCCGAGACGACCACATCGCACCGCCGCCTGGAGCCTCGCCGCCTCCTCCTGCCAGATCTGCTCGCAGGACCCCGCCCGCGTCGCCAGCTCTGAGGTGCTACCTCGCGGGAGTCAAACCTCGTGCCACTGAGGACGACCGCCTCCTCCCAGGTCATCCGCACATTGTTCCCCGTGCTCCCTTTTCTTCCCTCTCTCCCTCTCACACAGTCAGTCTCCACCGCCGGCTTCGTCTTCATCGGATCCGGCCTGGCCCCGCTGGATCCAGGGTACTTGATCCGTTCCCGGCCTCGCCTCGGCTCATCGGAGCCCCAACCTCACCGGAGCCCCGCTCCTCCGTCCCCGCCACCAAGTTCGCCAGCCGCCGCCATTGCCATGGCTCTGCTTCGATCCAGAAGGAGCCCGCTCGTTCGCGTTGACCGTAGCCCAGCGCCTCCCTAGCCCACTGCGCAGCTAGCCCAGCACCTGCCCGGCCTGCCTCCTCCTTCACCGTACCGGGCCGTGGCCCATGGTGAGCAGCCCAGTTCTTCTCAGATTCAGCCCATAGTTGTTTTTTTCTGTGCGCTGCGAATTTGTCCATTTATCCAGAGTTTGCCAGTTTTGCAGAAAAGACCCCCATGTTCATGCATATAATAACTCACAATTCGTGCATCGTATTAAAATGATTTATATATGAAACTTGCTTAGAATTTTGTCTAGATTCATAATATCCAACTTTCATCCATGTTTAAAATGCTTAAAATGCTGTTTGTTTAAATTTGTCCATATGCCATGCTAAAATGCTTTAATTCATAACTAAATAACCGTAGTTCCAAATTTAATAAACTTTATATGTAAATGGGGTAGAATTTTGCCTAGTTTATCTTGGTGACATTGCTTTGCATGTTAAACAACTCTAAAATTATGTTTAGGGCAGAACAGGACCGAACCTAATATATGCCCATGAGGAGTTTCCGGAATTGTTGTTCGTTGCTTCCGGCGCCGCCGTCCGTCCCACACCTGCCGCGTTCCGTCAGGCCCGCGTCCGGCCCCCGCGATCCCAGCGCCGCCGCCCGCCGCCTAGTCGCGCGCGCCACCGCCCGAGGCTGCCGCCTCGCTGAGACCGTCCGGCCGCCACGCCTCTCACAGCCCGGCGCCGCCGCCGCCATCGCCGACCACCGCGGCTCCATCGCCGCTCGCCGCCTCGCCGCCACCGCGGCCGGATCTGCCGCGGGAGACACCGCCTCCGCCGTCCAGGGCCCTCCTCCGGCCTCCTCCTTGCCCCCCCCTCGCCGGAGCAAGCTCCTGCCTCGCCGGAGCTCCTCAGTTCGCGCGCCCGCAAAGAACCCTAGATCTGAGAGGGTTGACTTTTTCCTAAGTCCCAGTAATTTTTAGCATTCTTCTTCATGCCATATCTTTGCACCCGTGGCTCCGTTTTGGGCGTGTAGCATATCAAATTGTTCGTCTCGACGAGTACTTCATTTCAACCCATTGCACCATGTTCATTTGAGTTCATCTTGATGCCCTAAATGCTGTTGCAAGAGTGCTATGCAATGTTAGTTTCAGATTCTTAGCAGAGTTTGCACATTTGTCATTTTTGCCATGTTTAATGTGTGCCTCCTATGAACTTGAGCCCTACATGTGTTTTGAAGTATGCCATGCCATCTTTACAGGGGTGTATGCCATGTATTTTTGTGACCTCTGTGGTGACTAGCACAAGCCTGCAAAGTAGCCCTCGTAATGTTGCTGATTTCAGGGACTTAGAAATCTTCTAAGTCTTTGCTCTGTTAATATTTTTATGCCATGTATTCATGTTGCTGCAGAGTGATCCATGCGTCTTTTGAGCATGTTCAGTAAGGATGTTTTGGAGATAATGTTATGCTTTATCCATCCATGTCTTTTTTTGCAATTATGGAGCACCCTAGCTTGACTCAATCGAGCTCTACTTTTGCTATAAAATGTTCCTGGCAGAATGTTTACGTGTTAAGCATTTTTGCCGAGGTTGTTGTAGTTGATCCATGCATGCTATGAGGTTGTTCTTGCCATGTTTAGCTTCTATGCCATGTCTACTTGCTGGGTGTATGCTTAGTTTGTCATGCAATGTCTTGTGGTGAGTGCATCGAGCTCATAAACATGCCTATATGAATCTGTTTTGCCATGTTCCAGTTTTGTGCTAAGTCTGAATCTGTTAACGGAAGTTGCTATGTTCACCTGGTTGCCATTGTATTTTCTGATCCCTTTTGGCTTATGGTCAGTAAGGGACTTTTGTTGTATGCTTTGAGTAGCTTCATGCCATGCTTTGCTTTGCCATGTTATGTTCCTGTAGCATGTTGTTACTTTGCTCTAAACATTGTTTCCTGATGTTAAATTCCTAACATGTTATTTTCACTAAGTCTGTAACCTGATATCTTTTGCACTTTTGCCATGCTTGTTTGAACCTGCTATTGAGTGAATTAGCCGTAGCTCAGTGTTCATCTTTTTTCAAGCATCTTGAGTGGATCCCTGCCATGTGCTTTGTTGCTATGTTAGAGTGCAGTAGCTTGTTGTTCTTGATGCATTTAGATGGCCTCGTGCTGTTAATCGCAGATCGGTGCCATATTTGTTTTGCTTGTCATTTGCAAACCGTGCATCCGTTTCCGGTGATCTTTATATCGATTTCGACCGAAATCAACTCATCTTTCTAGTGGCACTCTTGGTTTTCCAAGTTGAGGCCAGGTTCAATCTCTCCTTTCTAAAGCATGCATATGCATTTCATTTCACATCCCGCATATCATGCCATGTTTTGCATCATGTTGCTTGTGCATTGCACCATGGTTGATTGTGTCTCCCTTTGCTTGTGTTCTTGCTTTGGGTAGAGCCGGGAGACGAGTACGTGATCGAGGAACCCGTTGAGTACGCTTACGAGGATCAAGTTAACGTCAACTCGGAGAACTTTGTAGGCAAGATGACCATACCCTCGAAATCACTTCTATCTTTGCTTGCTAGATGCTCGCTCTATTGCTATGCCTATGCTATGATACCTACCACTTGCTTATCATGCCTCCCATATTGCCATGTCAAACCTCTAACCCACCTTGTCCTAGCAAACCGTTGTTTGGCTATGTTACCGCTTTGCTCAGCCCCTCTTATAGCGTTGTTAGTTGCAGGTGAAGATTGGAGTTTGTTCCTTGTTGGAACATGTTTATTGTTGGGATATCATTATTATATCTTGTCTACTTTAAATTCATCTATATACTTGGCAAAGGGTGGAAGGCTCGGCCTTATGCCTGGTGTTTTGTTCCACTCTTGCCGCCCTAGTTTCTGTCATACCGGTGTTATGTTCCTTAATTTTTGCATTCCTTACATGGTTGGGTTATAATGGGAACCCCTTGACAATTCGCCTTGAATAAAACTCCTCCAGCAAGGCCCAACCTTGGTTTTACCATTTTCCACCTAGCCTTTTTCCCTTGGGTTTCGCGGACTGAAGGGTCATCTTTATTTTAAACCCCACCGGGCCAGTGCTTCTTTGAGTGTTGGTCCGAAATGGGCAGCCTGCGGGGCCACCTCGGGGCAACTTGAGGGTTGGTTTTACTCGTAGCTTGACCTATCCGGTGTGCCCTGAGAACGAGATATGTGCAGCTCCTATCGGGATTTGTTGGCACATTCGGGCGGCTTTGCTGGTTTAATTTCAAGATGTCTTGTAACCGGGATTCCTAGTCTGATCGGGTTGTCTTGGGAGAAGGAATATCCTTCGTTGACCGTGAGAGCTTGTGATGGGCTAAGTTGGGACACCCCTGCAGGGATTTGAACTTTCGAAAGCCGTGCCCGCGGTTATGGGCAGACGGGAATTTGTTAATGTCCGGTTGTAGAAAACCTGAATCTAACTTAATTAAAATGAATCAACAGAGTGTGTGGCTGTGATGGTCTCTTTTCGGCGGAGTCCGGGAAGAGAACACGGACTCGAGTTATGCTTGAACGTTGGTTGTTCTAGGATCACTTCTTGATCATAGTTTCTCGTCCGTGCCTTGCCTTCTCTTCTCGCTCTCATTTGCGTATGTTAGCCACCATATATGCTAGTGCTTGTTGCAGTTCCAGCTCATACCTTTTACCTACCTATAAGCTTAAATAGTCTTGATCGCCAGGGTGTGAGATTGCTGAGTCCCCGTGACTCACAGATTACTTCAAAACCAGATGCAGGGACCAATGATACCGCTCCAGGAGATTCGACTGAGCTCAAGTGGGGGTTCGATGAGGACTCAGGACGACACTATGTTTCCTTTCCAGACGATCAGTAGTGGAGCCCAGTTGGGTCGATCGGGAACATTATGCATTTGGGGTTGTCTTTATTTTGGTTCCGTAGTCGGACCTTGATTGTATCTGGATGAATGTAATGATATTTATGCTATTGTGTGACGTGGCGAGTGTAAGCCAACTATGTATCTCTTTTCCTTATTCATTACATGGGTTGTGTGAAGATTACCCCACTAGCGACATTGCTTACAATGCGGTTATGCCTCTAAGTCATCCTTCGACCCGTGGGAGATGTAGCCGCATCGTGGGCGTTACATGTACACACCTTTTGAGAGAGCCATACATGATTTGGAATTTGATAGAATACTCTATGTGCTTCACTTATATCCTTTGAGCTCTATAGTTTTACTCTATGTGCTTCACTTATATCTTTTGAGTTTTATAATTTTGCTCTAGTGCTTCACTTATATCTTTTAGAGCACGGTGGTGGATTTGTTTTATAGAAACTATTGATCTCTCATGCTTCACTTAGATTATATTGAGAGTCTTAATAGCATGGTAATTTGCTTAAAATCCTAATATGCTTGGTATGCAAGATTAATAATGAAACTTTCTTATGAGTGTGTTGAATACTAAGAAAAGTTTGATGCTTGATGATTGTTTTGAGATATGGAGGTAATAATATCAAAGTCGTGCTAGTTGAGTAGTTGTGAAATTGAGAAATACTTGTGTTGAGGTTTGCAAGTCCCGTAGCATGCACGTATGGTAAACGTTATGCAACAAATTCGAAACATGAGGTGTTATTTGATTGTCGTCCTTATGAGTGGCGGTCGGGGACGAGTGATGGTCTTTTCCTACCAATCTATCCCCCTAGGAGCATGCGCGTAGTGCCGAGGTTTTTGATGACTTGTAGATTTTTGCAATAAGTATGTGAGTTCTTTATGACTAATGTTGAGTCCATGGATTATATGCACTCTCACCCTTCCATCCTTGCTAGCCTCTTCGGTACCGTGCATTGCCCTTTCTCACATTGAGAGTTGGCGCAAACTTCGCCGGTGCATCCAAACCCCGTAATATGATACGCTCTTTCACACATAAACCTCCTTATATCTTCCACAAAACAGCCACCATACCTACCTATTATGGCATTTCCATAGCCATTCCGAGATATATTGCCATGTAACTTTCCATCATTCCGTTCATCATGACACATTCATCATTGTCATATTGCTTAGCATGATAATGTAGTTGACATAGTATTTGTGGCAAAGCCACCGTTCATAATTCTTTCATACATGTCACTCTTGGTTCATTGCATATCCCGGTACACCACCGGAGGCATTCACATAGAGTCATCTTTGTTCTAGTATCGAGTTGTAATCATTGAGTTGTAAATAAATAGAAGTGTGATGATCATCATTATTAGAGCATTGTCCCAAGTGAGGTATAAAAAAAAGAAAGGCCATAAAAAAGAGAAGGCCAAAAAAGAGAAAGGCCATAAAAAAAGGAGAAGGCCCAAAAAAATGAGAGAAAAAGAGAGAAGGGACAATGTTACTATCCTTTTACCACACTTGTGCTTCAAAATAGCACCATGATCTTCATAGTAGAGAGTCTCTCATGTTATTACTTTCCTATACTAGTGGGAATTTTTTATTATAGAACTTGGCTTGTATATTCCAACAATGGGCCTCCTCAAGTGCCCTAGGTCTTCGTGAGCAAGCAAGTTGGATGCACACCCACTAGTTTCTTTTGTTGAGCCTTCATACATTTATAGCTCTAGTGCATCCATTGCATGGCAATCCCTACTCCTTGCATTAACATCAATCGGTGGGCATCTCCATAGCCCATTGATTAGCCTCGTTAATGTGAGATTTCCTCCTTTTTTGTCTTCTCCACATAACCCCCCTCATTATATTCTATTCCACCCATAGTGCTATCTCCATGGCTCGCGCTCATATAGTGCGTGAAAGTTTATAGGTTTGAGATTACTAAAGTATGAAACAATTGCTTGGCTTGTCATCGGGGTTGTGCATGATGATAGCATTCTTGTGTGACGAAAATGAAACATGACTAAACCATATGCTTTTGTAGGGATGAACTTTCTTTGGCCATGTTATTTTGAGAAGACATAATTGCTTAGGTAGTATGCTTGAAGTATTATCATTTTTATGTCAATATGAACTTTTGTCTTGAGTCTTTAGGATCTGAATATTAATACCACAATTAAGAAGAATTACATTAAAAATATGCCAAGTAGCACTCATCATCAAAAATTCTGTTTTTATCATTTACCTACTCGAGGACGAGCAGGAATTAAGCTTGGGGATGCTTGATACGTCTCCAACGTATCTATAATTTTTGATTGCTCCATGCTATATTATCTACTGTTTTAGACACTATTGGGCTTTATTTTCCACTTTTATATTATTTTTGGGACTAACCTATTAACCGGAGGCCCAGCCCAGAATTGCTATTTTTTTGCCTGTTTTAGGGTTTCGAAGAAAAGGAATATCAAACGGAGTCCAAACGGAATGAAACCTTCGGAAACGTGATTTTCTCATCAGATAAGATCCAGGAGACTTGGACCCTCCGTCAAGAAAGCCACGAGGTGCTCACGAGGGTAGGGGGCGCGCCCCCTGCCTCGTGGGCCCCTCGAAGCTCCACCGACGTACTTCTTCCTCCTATATATATCCACGTACCCCCAAACGATCGGGGATGGAGCCAAAAACCTAATTCCACCGCCGCAACTTTTTGTATCCACGAGATCCCATCTTGGGGCCTGTTCTGGAGCTCCGCCGGAGGGGGCATCGATCACGGAGGGCTTCTACATCATCATCCAAGCCCCTCCGATGAAGTGTGAGGAGTTTACTTCAGACCTACGGGTCCATAGCTAGTAGCTAGATGGCTTCTTCTCTCTTTTTGGATCTCAATACAATGTTCTCCCCCTCTCTTGTGGAGATCTATTTGATGTAATCTTCTTTTTGTGGTGTGTTTGTTGAGATCGATGAATTGTGGGTTTATGATCCGGTCTATCTATGAATAATATTTGAATCTTCTCTGAATTCTTTTATGTATGATTGGTTATCTTTGCAAGTCTCTTCGAATTATCAGTTTGGTTTGGCCTACTAGATTGGTTGTTCTTGCCATGGGGGAAGTGCTTAGCTTTGGGTTCAATCTTGCGGTGTCCTTTCCCAGTGACAGAAGGGGCAGCAAGGCACATATTGTATTGTTGCCATCGAGGATAACAAGATGGGGTTTTTATCATATTGCATGAAATTATCCCTCTACATCATGTCATCTTGCTTAAGGCGTTACTCAGTTTTTAACTTAATACTCTAGATGCATGCTGGATAGCGGTCGATGAGTGGAGTAATAGTAGTAGATGCAGAATCGTTTCGGTCTACTTGTCTCGGAGGTGATGCCTATATACATGATCATACCTAGATATTCTCATAACTATGCTCAATTCTGTGAATTGCAGAACAGTAATTTGTTCACCCACCGTAGAATACTTATGCTCTTGAGAGAAGCCACTAGTGAAACCTATGGCTCCCGAGTCTCTTTCTCATCATATCAATCTCCATTGCCTCCCTCCAAAGACGAGGCAAGCCTCGACGATGATGAATTCGTCGTGCCAGAGGATCCCGTCGAACAAGAGTGCTTCAAGCGCCGGCTTATAGCCACGACAAATAGCCTTAAGAAAAAGCAGCAGCAGCTTCAAGCTGATCAAGATATGCTAGCTGACAGATGGACTGAGGTCCTGGCGGCCGAGGAATATAAATTTGAACGCCCCTCCAAGAGTTACCCAAAGTGCAGGTTGCTACCTCGACTGGAGGAGGAAGCACCAAAACCTACATCCCCAGTGTATGACGTGGCTGATAGGCCACCTCGTGGCCGTGACAGAGAGGCATTCCAGCCAAAAGCTCAGCCCGCACCCTGACGCCATTCAAATAAAAAGGCATGGGGAAATACGCCAGACCTGCGAGACGTATTGGAGGACAAAGCAAAACACGCAAGATCGATCTACGGATCAAGAGGGCGCACCACTATGCGAGACGATAACCGTCACGCTAGATATAATAAAAGTAAATCCGACCGGGCCGAACACAGCGAACAAGACTCATTTGAGCTGCGTTGTGATATAGCCCAGTACAGAGGCGCCGCACACCCCCTATGCTTCACAGACGAAGTAGTGGATCACCAGATCCCAGAGGGTTTCAAACCCATAAATATAGAATCATACGACAACACAACAGATCCTATGGTATGGATTGAGGATTTCCTCCTGCACATCCACATGGCCCGCGGTGATGACCTACACGCCATCAAATACCTCCCACTCAAACTCAAACGTCCAGCTCGGCATTGGCTCAACAGCTTGCCAGCAGAGTCCATTGGCTGTTGGGAAGATCTGGAAGCCGCATTCCTCGACAACTTCCAGGGCATTTATGTGCGACCACCAGATGCCGATGACTTGAGCCACATAGTTCAGCAACCAGAGGAATCTGCCAGGCAATTATGGACACGGTTCCTAACAAATAAAAATCAAATCGTCGACTGTCCGGGTGCAGAGGCCCTAGCAGCTTTTAAGCACAACATCCGCGATGAATGGCTCGCCCGGCACCTTGGCCAGGAAAAGCCAAAATCTATGGCAGCCCTCACGACACTCATGACCCGCTTTTGTGCGGGAGAGGACAACTGGCTGGCTCACAACAATAACATATCAAAGAACCATGGTACTTCGAATACCAAGAACGGCAACGGCAGGTCACGTTGCAACAAACATAAGTGCCGCATTAACGACGACAATACCGAGGATACGTCAGTCAATGCCAGATTCAAAGGCTCTAAACCCGGTCAGCGGAAAAAGCCATTCAAAAGAAGCACACCGGGCCCGTCCAGTTTGGACCGTATACTCGATCGCTCGTGTCAAATACACGGCACCCCCGACAAGCCAGCCAACCACACCAACAGGGATTGTTGGGTGTTCAAGCAGGCCAGCGAGTTAAATGCCGAAAACAAAGATAAGGGTTCACATAGCGATGACGAGGAGGAGCCCCGACAGCCGAACACCGGAGGACAGAAGAGGTTCCCCCCACAAGTGCGGACGGTAAACATGATATACGCAACCCACATCCCCAAGACGTAGCGGAAGCGTGCGCTAAGGGATGTATATGCGTTGGAGCCAGTCGCCCCAAAGTTCAACCCATGGTCCTCTTGTCCGATCACCTTCGATCGCAGGGACCACCCCACTAGTATCCGTCATGGCGGATTCGCCGCACTGGTCCTATACCCAATCATTGACGGATTCCACCTCACTCGAGTCCTTATGGATGGCGGCAGCAGCCTGAACCTGCTCTACCAGGACACAATGCGCAAAATGGGTATAGACCCCTCAAGGATCAAACCCACAAAAATGACCTTTAAAGGCGTCATACCAGGTGTAGAGGCCCACTGCACAGGCTCAGTCACACTAGAAGTGGTCTTCGGATCCCCGGATAACTTCCGAAGCGAAGAGCTAATCTTTGATATAGTCTCGTTCTGCAGTGGCTATCATGCACTGCTCGGGCGCACCGCTTTTGCAAGATTCAATGCGGTACCACATTATTCATACCTCAAGCTCAAGATGCCAAGACCTCGGGGGGTCATCACAGTTAATGGAAACACAGAGCGCTCTCTCCGCACGGAGGAGCACACTGCGGCCCTCGTAGCAGAAGCACAAAGCAGCCTCTTAAGGCAACCCACTAGTTCGGCGATTAAGGACCCGGACACCTTCAAGCGCGCCTGGAGTAATTGGCAACAGGACCGCCTGACACGTCCCGAGCTCGCATAGCAATGCGGCCCCCCACCCCGGTCCCAGCCAAACGGCGAAATCCGTGCCACGCGTACATAATTACGCATTAAAAATACCATGGGCACAGGTGGGGAGGGGGCACGACTGCGGCACGCCCCAAGACACGGCTTAACCTCACTAGGGGCTCGCGCTTTGTTACCTTTTCTCTTTCAGGACTTTAATCTCTGGAAACCCTGTCCGGCAGCATGATTGCCGAACACATGATGCAGCAACCAAGGAGGCAGAAAGCTACGTCACACCATGGAACTCCCAGGTGGATTACGATTACGAGTGAAATACTTGCTTTAATACTATTCCTCATCTCGCCCTTGGAGGGGACATGTCAAATAGTCCTACTTTTTGCTTATCGCACTACTTGTATCATTTTGCTTTAACACACCTTTTTGAATAAACAATGCATAACACTAAGACTATTATTGCATTCTTCTTATATATATATATATATATATATATATATATGTTCATTCATGACATCTAGCACCCGTACACTCTGGTACGGCCAATACACCAGGGCCTTAAACATACCCCATAATACGGCGTTAGAAGTCCGAACACTTTTGACAGTGCGGCACCCCGAACTTATAGCATTATATGCATCAGCTCCGAATCATGTCTTGGGTCAATAGTTGGGTTTGCCCGGCTCCCATGTTTTGGTACCTTACGTTCCGTTATATCGGCTAAGGTAGCACTGGGAGAACTACTGCGATTGTGCCCCAGTTCTACTGGGCTAAGCACCTCAGTAGAGAAAGCTAAAACTGACTGTCATGATAAGGCAAGAGACTGGTCGCTATTCAAGAGGTTTCGAGTCCCTAAAGACTTATGCCGCTTAGAGCGAGGAGTCAGCTCTGTCCGGCTTAAGGCGTGTATAGTGCCCCGAATTCGGCCTTCCGAATACTAGGGGCTTCACCGAAATTTAAAATTATAGATTTCTATGGCTAAGTGAGAGTGATAAAGCATTATAGTCTGATTGCCTTGTTCGTTGTGCTGAGCACCTCCCTCGAAGGACCCAAAAATGGAAACAAGAGTGCTCAGGTTTATCCCGAACACCCCAGCACTCGTGGCATGGGGGCAGAAGCCGACGACTAGTCATCTCTTAGATTTGATAAACAGCTGAACATAAGGTAATATTTTAAATTCAAACAAGCGTTGCATAGCGCATATGAACAAGTTTTCATCATACAGGATCACACGAGCAAGTTCATTCAAATATTACATCTTTTGCACACTCGTCCGCTACAAGACGGACACCCTTCATGACACCTTCAAAATACATCTCGGGGTGGCGATGCTCCTTGCCCTGCGGCGGCCCCTCCTTCACCAGCTTCACGACGTCCATCTTGGCCCAGTGCACCTTCGCACGGGCGAAAGCCCGGCGAGCACCTTCGATGCAGAAGGACCGCTTGATGACTTCCAGCCGTGGGCAGGCATCCACAAGCCGCCTCACCAGGCCGAAGTAGCTGTTGGGAAGGGCGTCGCTAGGCCACATCCGGACTATAAAGCCCTTCATGGCCTGTTCGGCCGCCTTGTGTAGCTCGACCAGTTGCTTTAGCTGGTCGCTCATAGGCACCGGGTGTTCGGTCTCAGTATACTGGGCCCAGAACAAATTCTCCGTCGAGCTTCCCTCCTCGGCCCAGTAAAATTTCGCGGCATCTGACACGCTGTGGGGCAAATCTGCGAATGCTCCTGGAGAGCTCCGAACTTGGGTAAGTAACAAGTAATTTACTGTCACATGCTTGCTCTGCATATTGAATGCCTTACCCGCTGCTATCTTCTTCATCGCATCAATCTCCTGGAGGTCCTTTTGGGCTTCGGCCTTGGCAGTCTTTGCGCTCTCGAGGGCTGCAGCAAGCTCAGACTCTCGTGTCTTCGAGTCAAGCTCCAATGCCTCATGTTTCGTCACGAGAGCCTGGAGCTCTTGCTGCACCTCGCCCACCCGTGCCTCCTGGCTTTCCCGCTCGGTGCGCTCCTTGGCCACTTTGTTTCCGGCCTCGGACAACGCTTGCTTCAGGGTCACCACCTCGGTCGTGGCCCCTGGTACATTCATGATGATCCTGTCATTTTTCAATCGCATCTTTTATATATATATATATCTACAGACTAGGTATTACTTACCTTTGTTCTCCTCGAGCTGCCTCTTAGCAAGGCCGAGCTCTCTCTCGGACCCCTCGAGGTCCTGCTTCAGTGCGGCGACCTCCGCAGTCAGTACGACAGAGGTCAGCAGCGAAGCCTGCATATGCATACAGACATACTAGTATTAGACTCCTGCAGATATTATTTGATCCTCTATTGGACTTTTCTTTGTGAACACCAAACAGAGCATCAGGGGCTACTATCTATGCGGTAATATTTTTCCTATATTTTAAACACTTACCTCAAAGCCTGTTAGAAGGCTGGCATAGGCTTCAGTCAGTCCGCTCTTGGCGGACTGAACCTTCTTGATCACCGCACTCATAATAGTGCGGTGCTCTTCATCGATGGAAGCGCCGCGAAGCGCTCCCAGCAGGTTGTCCGGTGCCTCTGGATGGACAGAGGTCACCAGCACGGGCATCTTGCCCCTTTTGGAAGGAGGCCGCCTGCCCGAATCCGGAACCACTGGAGGTTCCGGCGCGGTGTTCGGCTGAGGGCCGAACTCGGAGCCCTCGGGAGCCTTACTCCCTCTACTCTCGCAGTCTGGAAGGTTGCCTTGAGGCGCCTCCGAGACTGTCTCCCCTTGACCTGGTGCCTCTTGAGACAATACCTCGGCATTGTCCGTAGGGCAGGGGGATGTGGCGGTCGAAAGTGGATCGCTATCCATATCTGACGAGTCCAAGGAGCCGTCCAACGAGGATACGTCGATACGGGCTCGGGGCGGTCTGCATAATCATAATTCGGCGTTAGGAGAGGCAGTGCGACAAAGGTATGCTATGAGTTACTCTGGTATCCGAATACTTACGACTTCGCCAGGGGCTTGGCCCTGAGCAGCCACTCGTCTTCGCCTTCAGCGGCGGTGGTGGAGTAGTCCGGAAGGAGAGTCCTTCCCTTCTTGGACCCTTCGCCCCCCCCCCCGGTCGGGGCGGCCTTCCTTTTCTTGTATCCCCCGGCTGGAGGGGGAGCATCTTCTTCTTCCTCCTCGTCTTCGTGGGAGGAGTGCGTCACAGAGTCATCGGACGATGAGTCCGATACCACCTAGCGCCGGGAACTCTTTCGGGTTCCCTTGGCCTTCTTCTTGGTCTTCTCCGGCACCTTGTAAGGAGCCGGAGTTAGCATCTCCATCAGGAGAGCGTCCGCAGTGTCTTTGGGCAGAGGGGCCGGACAGTCGATCTGCTCCGATGCCTTCACCCAGTCCTATCAAAGGTATGGGAGCTCAGACCCCGCATGTGGTTAAGCTATGGGACATGAACATCCTACCAGATGTACAGAACTTACCGGATTCACAGGGCGCTTCGTGCTTAGCCCGCGGTCCTCGGTAAGAGAAGGCGGGACCTCGGCGCCCTTGAACAGCACCCTCCAGACGTCCTTGTGTGTTGTGTCGAAGAGCTCGCTCAAAGTCTGCTGCTGGGCTGGGTCGAACTCCCACAAGTTGAAATCCCGTTGTTGACACGGGAGGATCCGGCGGAAGAGCATGACCTGGACTATGTTGACAAGCTTAAGCTTCTTGCTTGCCATATTCCGGATACATTTCTGGAGTCTGTCCAGCTCCACCGATGAACCCCAGGACATGCCCTTCTCTTTTCAGGAGGTGAGCCACGTGGGGATTCCGGATCAAAACTCGGGGGGCCGCCACCCAGTTGGCGTAGCGCGGCTCGGTGATGTAGAACCATGCCGATTGCCACCCCTTTATGGTCTCCATGAAGGAGCCTTCGAGCCATATAACATTGGGCATCTTCCCCACCATGGCTTCCGCCGCATTCCGCTTGTTGACCGCCCACCACCTTTGGCTTGATATTGAAGGTCTTCAGCCACAGACCGAAGTGGGGCCGGATGCGGAGGAAAGCCTCGCACACGATGATGAACGCCGAGATGTTGATGATGAAATTCAGGGCCTGATCATGAAAATCCAGGCCGTAGTAGAACATAAGACCACGGACAAATGGATGGAGGGGAAACCCCAGTCCGTGGAGGAAGTGGTGGAGGAAAACTACCCTTTCGTGAGGTTCTGGGGTAGGGACGATCTGCCCTGCAGCGGGCAGCCGATGCACGATATCCGCGGCTAGGTATCCGGCTCCGCGCAACTTTTTGATGTGTCCCTCCGTGACGGAGGAAGCCATCCACTTGCCTCCTGCTCTGGACATGTTTGGAGAAGGTTGAGGAGAAGGATGTGGAGTTGGGCGTCGGAGCTCGAGTGCGCAAGAATGGATGAGCAAGGAGGAAGAAGGCGTGGGTAGGAAAAGGTTAAACCTTATCCCTTTATAAGGGCAGCCGAAACTATGCGCCCCCACTAGCCTGGTAAAACTTGCTTATCCCCCAAGCACCGTAATTGATGGTGCGGTTGGGTTACCCACGCCCATATTGATGAGAATCCCGTAATAAGGGGGACACGATCTCTGCTTTGACAAGACGTGTTAAGAAACTGCCTCGCGTTATGTTCGGGGCTGGTTAAATAAAAACGGTTCGAATAATCACCGAGCCATGGCATGATGTCATGTGGCCAAAACGTGTCAGCAGATTAGATTTGTGGAAATATTATTCTCTCTATGGTGGTATGTGGAACTTATTTTGCAGGGTCAAACACTTTCCTTTTATTCAAACTCTTCTGTGGTGTATCCGGAGGAGGAACCCGCCTTGCAATGCCGAAGACAACACTGCGCGCTGGACTCATCGTCATTGAAGCCTGGTTCAGGGGCTACTGAGGGAGTCCTAGATTAGGGGGTCTCCGGACAGCTGGACTATGTCCTTTGGCCGGACTGTTGGACTATGAAGATACAATATTGAAGACTTCATCTCGTGTGTGGATGGGACTCTACTTGACATGGAAGGCAAGCTAGGCAATACGGATATGTATATCTCCTCCTTTGTAACTGACCTTGTGTAACCCTAGCCCCCTCTGGTGTCTATATAAACCGGAGGGTTTTAGTCCATAGGACAACATACAATCATACCATAGGCTAGCTTCTAGGGTTTAGCCTTTCCGATCTCGTGGTAGATCAACTCTTGTAATACTCATATCATCAAGAATAAATCAAGCAAGACGTAGGGTTTTACCTCCATCAAGAGGGCCCGAACCTGGGTAAAACATCGTGTCCCCTGCCTCCTATTACCATCCACCTTAGACGCACAGTTCGGGACCCCCTACCTGAGATCCGCCGGTTTTGACACCGACAGGCCCACTATGGGCACAAGCCTACCAGAAAAATATGAAAGCTTATGTTGATTTAGGCCCATATATTTTTAGTGGGCTACATGCCAATTTCGGCCCGTAATCATTTTTAGCCCAATTAGAATGGGCCCGACGAATGTTGGCATGTTGGGCTCCTACGAAGCTTTCGGCCGAATATATTACTAAGATAAACCTACACTATACAAAAATAGCGTCGTAATTACTGCAGCCCGAGGCAGCATCATAAATGTTGTATCACAACAAAATAAATTCCAACCATACAACAAAAGGCCTGTTGGCATAAAGTTTATAGTCCTTCCAGATAAAATCACCATCAGATGTATAGAAGCACAAATCATTTGACCTGAGTGCTAATGTTTCAGGCTGTAGAATCTAATGGAGCAGCACGATCTCCACCTTTTTTCCGCCATTGCTCTTGAACAACGAAGCGAATGTCTGATAGTCTGGTTTCAAAACCATTCATATCTTGATGACATTTCTCAACCACTATTCTTGTTTCCGAAACAACGTCCATTAGGGATTGGACTTGTGTCTGGAGCACAGATATATCACTCTGTCTAGCAGGAAGATTTTGTTCAGTAGGCAATTTGGACGAGGTTACCTTAACAACCAACCCAGAATTACGCAGGAAGGTGCTTTTTGCAGTGTTAGTGGAGAGATACTAACACACTGCAGCAAGAGGTGACATTGTACCTATAGTAGCCTCGTCACCTTCAGGTGGTTGTGGCTGTTCAATCATTTGTTCCATAGCTTCCTGAAAGTTTGAACTTGTAGATTAGTGTACCAGATAAGTTACTAATGAGACAAAAACAAACAAAGTAGGTTAAACGTTTATAATAACTTATTTTAGTGAACTACTGTAATACATTAGCATGTATTGTAGTGCCAACTACATAATAAAATCACTTTCGAAACATATGTCCATGTAGCATGCCTACTGTATTGTCTATTTCCTCACATTCGTTGTCATCTAAGGATAAAGAGACATGGTTTAAAGTAGGATGAACATAGTATGACATCATTCATATCATGGGCAAACAAATATAAAATAAACATGCTATTTTATCATTATGTGCGCACGTGAACATAACAACTAGATTACAGATCAAGACTAAAAGAATATGCTTCATCTCTTTTAAACCATGTAAGGTGAAATGATACGTTAAGACAACTGTGAATAAAAGTGAACAGAGTAACTGACATTGGCTGCGAACCAAGTAGTTAAATGAACACATCACAATACCAATCAGTTCAAGGCAGGAGGAGTAAGGACTTACAACAGTGCTTGAACTAGTGTGCTCATGCCCTTCATCTTGCTAGTGTGGCAATCCTTGAATATTTGCACTGCATTCGGTTCAGGTTCTTTTTGGTTCGCACGGGATTTCCTCTGTATTTGGAACAAGTCAATATAGATACGATAATATGGCACAAAAAAGAAGGAAGTAGCAGCTATTAACAAGAGCCTCGCAGTGTGCAATATAGCTACGAGATCCTGTGGTCTGTTGGAATTTCACTTTAGAACGGTTGGTTTTGTTCTTCAAACAGTTAGCCTAGAAGAAGATACACTTGTAAGGCACATACATAAATACAAGTTCAATATGTGGTCTGATCAAATACATATAGCCTACCTGATACTTTGGATCAGACCAGTGTTTAACGAGGGCTGTCCAGTCTTCATCTGTAATATATTCCACTGCAGATGTTTGGGCGATTTCATTGTTAGCCTTGCCTTCAAAGTGAGATTTTCTAAGGTGGTACCGATACTGTCGTAGAGCAGACTGAAAAACATGAGTGCATGCTTGTCTAGTTGCATCATCTTTCGGATCCAACTTGAACCTCATCTGTTGAAAAAAGAATGTGAGTCTTATTAGGAGGAATCTAGAAAGTATGGGACAGAGCAAGACAATATTGCTAATTGTGATGAATAACATTACTTACGGATAAATGGTCAAGGAAGGTGTTAAACTGGGTATTATCTTTCTCATTCCTGTACTGGATCCACGTTGGGAGGATACGTGCATGACACCTAACGGCAACGGCTGCCTCTGATACTAACTTGGTTGACTCTGTAGCATCACGTGGCCTTTTTAAACCTGCCTCAAAATGGATCTCCATTCTTCCTCCTTTAGATTTTGTTAATCTGTCAAGCATTATCCCTGATGTCTGTTTTCGCTTGCGCCATGGTGCTAGTTCAACAACGAATATGGAAAGTGTTAGTGTACATCAAACTGTCAGAGTACATATAAAGGAGCATGCAACTGCAACTTGACTCGGTCAGGTACCGTCTTGGTGTTGATGCTCATGAGGTTCATCTGATCTTGCCAAGTCCTGTTGTGTCAGCAGTGCTTCGGAAGTAGTGTTAGGTGTGAAGGCAGCTTGGGAACTGGCCAATTCCGGAGCAAACGAACGAGTAACTGGTTGAGATGCTGGTACAGTTGAAGCGGATGTTGCAGCTGGTGGAGCAGGTGATACTGTGTTTGTAGATTTAGCCGGTGGACTTGGACCTTCTACTGCACTATAAGTACCAGCAAAATCTCGACGACAGAACCTTTTCTGTTTCACCCAACGAGTAACAACACTCCCTACTATATTATTTTCCTTGCTCTTTTTTGACTTTGCCATGTCAAGCTGTACCCACAACACAAAAGAATAAAATCACTCTTCAGAACTCATTGATGCATGATACAGACAAGCAATACTTTGATGTAAGACAACCGTATGAGGATGGAATATGTAAGAAAAATAGGATGGCATGACATATTGACAGCTACGTTGTGCAAACTAAGCAGAAGGATTTTCAAGAAAATAGAAGTAATGCAAGCTAAACACCATATGAAAGATGCAACCAATATTACTCTGCCAAGTTAAAAGTGTCTTGTCATAAGTGGCAATTCGAAAAATTAGAAGTACAACGTAGAAATCAATGCAAGATGCAACCACTATCAAACTGCCATGTTAAAAGCGTCCAATCATGAGTGACTGATGCGGGATACACAACAACAGTACTTTGATGTAAGAACATGGTATGATAGATAGATGCAGTGTATTCTAGACACAAAAAGCCATGTCATATGCACATGTATAATGTATAAACTCAGCAGGTGCAATTTAATCAAAATAGAAGAAATACAGGCTAGATAACATATGCAACATGAAACCAATTATCATACTGTCAACTTAGAGCAAGCACCTGCGATGGTGGAGTACAGGAGATGAACTCATCATGTAGACTTGGGACTTCAACTTCATTAGCAGTAGCAGTGGCAAATCTAGAGAGTCTCTGTTTACGTCGGTGCGGAGGACCACCAACATCCCCTAACTTACTCTTTTCCTTCCTATTTTCTGACATTGCCTTATGAAGTCAAAACCACAAGAAGATGAATAAAATTAGCTCTGCATAACTGGTTGATGCATGATACAGACGAACACTACTTTGATGTAAGGCAAGCGCAGGATAGGAGGATGGAATATATACAAAAAAGACAGCGTTTCATATTCACACGTACAATAGGAGGATGGAATATGTAGGAAAAAATAGTAAGCGGAAGGCATTTCAACAAAATTAGAAGAAATGAAAGCTAGGCACCATATGAACATGCAACCAATATCACCCTATCAGGTAAAAAGTGTCTCATTGTAAGTGCCATTTCAAGAAATTAGAAGCAGTACAAGCTAGAAGACAATGCAAGATGCAACTACATCACAGTCCCAAGTTAAATGTGTCTTATGGGTAAGTGATCGTTGTAGGTATAAGTTGTAAGCTACGTAGATGCAATTCAACATAATCAGAAGCAATACAAACTAGACATCATACGGAAAACGCAACCACGTATAACAGTTCCAAGTAAGAGCAAGCACCTGTGATGGTGGAGTAGGGGAGATGTGCTCATCATGTACACGTATGTTCTAGAAACAGGAACACGTGTCATATTCACAGGCATTATGTGTAAAGTAAGCAGATGCAATTCAAGTTAGAAGCAATACAAGCTAGACATCATACGCAACATGCAACCACATATAATAGTGTCAAGTTAGAGCAAGCAACTGTGATGGTGGAGTAGGGGAGATGTGCTCATCATCTACACAGCTACGTTGACTGTCCAGCCTTGTGTTGTCTTGCGAATCTTGTTGGGAGGATGGCGGAGTTGAATCTGTAGAGACCCCCTGTTTGAGTTGCTCCGAAGGACCACCATCATCCACTGCCAGACTAATTTCCTTCAGCTGTAATGATTTTGCATTGTGAAGTCAAACCGATAAGAAAAAGGAATAAAATTCGCTCTTCAGAACTCATTCATGCATGATACAGACGAACACTACTCGGATGAAAGGCAAACACATGATGCGAGGATGGAATATGTATGAAAAACAGGATGGTGTGACATATTCACACCTATGATGTGCTAACTAAGCAGAAGGCATTTCAACAAATTAGAAGCACTGCAAGCTAGACACCATATGAAAGATGCAACCAATATCACTCTGCCAAGTTCAAACTGTATGGCGTTTCAACAAATTAGAAGCAGTACATGCTAGAAATCATATGCAAGACACAACCAATATCACAGTGGCGACTTAAAGGTGCCTTATCATAAGATATAGTATGTACCAAAAATAGGAAAGCGTGTCATATTCACATGTATCATGTGTAAGCTAAGCAGATGCAGTTTACACTAATTAGGAGCAATACGAGCTAGACACCATATGCAACATGTGTTGGAAATATGCCCTAGAGGCAATAATAAAATGGTTATTATTATATTTCTTTGTTCACGATAATTGTCTCTTGTTCATGCTATAATTGTGTTATTCGGAAATCGTAATACATGTGTGAATACATAGACCACAACACGTCCCTAGTGAGCCTCTAGTTGACTAGCTCGTTGATCAAAAGATAGTCATGGTTTCCTGACTATGGACATTGGATGTCATTGATAACGGGATCACATCATTAGGAGAATGATGTGATGAACAAGACCCAATCCTAAGCATAGCTCAAAGATCATGTAGTTCGTTTGCTATAGCTTTTCCGAATGTCAAGTATCATTTCCTTAGACCATGAGATTGTGCAACTCCCGGATACCGTAGGAGTGCTTTGGGTGTGCCAAATGTCACAACGTAACTGGGTGACAATAAAGGTACACTATGGGTATCTCCGAAAGTGTCTGTTGGGTTGGCACGAATCGAGACTGGGATTTGTCACTCCATATGACGGAGAGGTATCTCTGGGCCCACTCGGTAATGCATCATCATAATGAGCTCAATGTGACCAAGTGGTTGATCACGGGATCATGCATCACAGTACGACTAAAGTGACATGCCGGTAACGAGATTGAACAAGGTATTGGGATACCGATGATCGAGTCTCGGGCAAGTAACGTACCGATTGACAAAGGGAATTGTATACGGGATTGATTGAATCCTCGACATCGTGGTTCATCCGATGAGATCATCGAGGAGCATGTGGGAGCCAACATGGGTATCCAGATCCCGCTATTGGTTATTGACCGGAGAGTCGTCTCGGTCATGTCTGGGTGTCTCCCGAACCCGTTGGGTCTACACACTTAAGGTTCGGTGACGCTAGGGTTGTTGAGATATTAGTATACGGTAACCAGAAAGTTGTTCGGAGTCCCGGATGAGATCCCGGACATCACGAGGAGTTCCGGAATGGTCCGGAGGTGAAGATTTATATATAGGAAGTCAAGTTTCGGCCATCGGGAAAGTTTCGGGGGTAATCGGTATTGTACCGGGACCACCGGAAGGGTCCCGGGGGTCCACCGGGTGGAGACACCTATCCTGGAGGGCCCCATGGGCTGAAGTGGGAGGGGAACCAGCCCCTAGTAGGCTAGTGCGCCCCCCATGGGCCTCCCCATGCACCTAGGGTTGGAAACCCTAGGGGTGGGGGGCACCCCACTTGGCTTGGGGGGCACTCCACCCCCTTGGCCGCCGCCCCCCCTTGGAGATTGCATCTCCTAGGGCCGGCGCCCCCCTAGGGGTCCTATATATAGTGGGGGGGGGAGGGAGGGAAGACGCACCCTAGCCCCTGGCGCCTCCCTCTCCCTCCCGTGACACTCCTTCCTCTCCCTGAGCTTGGCGAAGCCCTGCCGAGATCACCGTTGCTTCCACCACCACGCCGTCGTGCTGCTGGATCTTCATCAACATCTCCTTCCCCCTTGCTGGATCAAGTTGGAGGAGACGTCTTCCCAACCGTATGTGTGTTTAACGCGGAGGTGCCGTCCGTTCGGCGCTAGGTCATCGGTGATTTGGATCACGGCGAGTACGACTCCATCAACCCCATTGTCTTGAACGCTTCCGTGCACGATCTACACGGGTATGTAGATGCACTCCCCTCTCCCTCATTGCTAGATTACTCCATAGATTGATCTTGGTGATGCGTAGAAAATTTTAAAATTCTGCTACGTTCCCCAACAGTGGCATCATGAGCTAGGTCTATGCGTAGTTTCTATGCACGAGTAGAACACAAAGCAGTTGTGGGCGTCGATATTGTCAATTTACTTGCCGTTACTAGTCTTATCTTGATTCGGCGGCATCGTGGGATGAAGCGGCCCGGACCGACCTTACACGTACGCTTACGTGAGACTGGTTCCACCGATTGACATGCACTAGTTGCATAAGGTGGCTGGCGGGTGTCCGTCTCTCCCACTTTAGTCAGATTGAATTCGATGAAAAGGGTCCTTATGAAGGGTAAATAGAAATTGGCATATCACGTTGTGGTTTTGGTGTAGGTAAGAAACGTTCTTGCTAGAAACCTATAGCAGCCACGTAAAAACTTGCAACAACAATTAGAGGACGTCTAACTTGTTTTTGCAGCATGTGCCGTGTGATGTGATATGGCCAAAAGGATGTGATGAATGATATATGTGATGTATGAGATTGATCATGTTCTTGTAATAGGAATCACGACTTGCATGTCGATGAGTATGACAACCGGCAGGAGCCATAGGAGTTGTCTTAATTTATTTATGACCTACGTGTCAACATAAACGTCATGCAATTACTTTACTTTATTGCGAAAGCGTTAGCCATAGTAGTAGAAGTAATAGATGACGAGACAACTTCAAGAAGACATGATGATGGAGATCATGGTGTCATGCCAGTGACAACGATGATCATGGAGCCCTGAAGATGGAGATCAAAAGGAGCAAATGATATTGGCCATATCATGTCACTATTTGATTGCATGTGATGTTTATCATGTTTTACACCTTATTTGCTTAGAACGATGGTAGCTTAAATAAGATGATCCCTCCTAATAATTTCAAGAAAGTGTTCCCCCTAACTGTGCACTGTTGCGAAGGTTCGTTGTTTCGAAGCACCACGTGATGATCGGGTGTGATAGATTCTAACGTTCGAATACAACAGGTGTAAGCCAGATTTACACATGCAATACACTTAGGTTGACTTGACGAGCCTAGTATGTACAGACATGGCCTCGGAACACGGAAGACCGAAAGGTCAAGCATGAGTCGTATAGAAGGTACGATCAACATGAAGATGTTCACCGATGTTGACTAGTCCGTCTCACGTGATGATCGGACACGGCCTAGTTGACTCAGATCATGTTTCACTTAGATGACTAGAGGAATGTCTATCTGAGTGGGAGTTCATTGAATAATTTGATTATATGAACTTAATTATCATGAACTTAGTCTAAAATCTTTACACTATGTCTTGTAGATCAAATGGCCCACGCTAATGTTGCCCTCAACTTCAACGCGTTCCTAGAGAAAACCAAGCTGAAAGATGATGGTAGCAACTATACGGACTGGGTCCGGAACCTGAGGATCATCCTCATAGCTGCCAAGAAAGATTATGTCCTAGAAGCACTGCTAGGTGATGCACCCATCCCAGAGAACCAAGACGTTATGAACGCTTGGCAGTCACGTGATGATGATTACTCCCTCGTTCAGTGCGGCATGCATTATAGCTTAGAACCGGGGCTCCAAAAGCGTTTTGACCGACACGGAGCATATGAGATGTTCGAAGAGCTGAAAATGGTTTTCCAAGCTCATGCCCGGGTCGAGAGATATGAAGTCTCCGACAAGTTCTTCAGTTGTAAGATGGAGGAAAATAGTTCTGTCAGTGAGCACATACTCAAAATGTCTGGGTTGCATAACCGCTTGGCTCAGCTAGGAGTTAATCTCCCGGATGACGCGGTCATTGACATAATCCTTCATTCGCTTCCACCTAGCTACAAGAGCTTTGTGATGAACTTCAATATGCAGGGGATGGAAAAGACCATTCCTGAGGTATATTCAATGCAAAAATCAGCGGAGGTGGAAATCAAAAAGGAACATCAAGTGTTGATGGTGAATAAAACCACTAAGTTCAAGAAAGGCAAGGGTAAGAAGAACTTCAAGAAGGACGGCAAGGGGGTTGCCGCGCCCGGTAAGCAAGCTGCCAGGAAGAAGTCAAAGAATGGACCCAAGCGTGAGACTGAGTGTTTTTATTGCAAGGGAAGTGGTCACTGGAAGCGGAACTGCCCAAAATACTTAGCGGACAAGAAGGCCGGCAACCCTAAAGGTATATGTGATATACATGTAATTGATGTGTACCTTACCAGTACTCATAGTAGCTCCTGGGTATTTGATACCGGCGCGGTTGCTCACATTTGTAACTCAAAGCAGGAGCTGCGGAATAAGCGGAGACTCGCGAAGGACGAGGTGACGATGCGCGTCGGGAATGGTTCCAAGGTCGATGTGATCGCCATCGGCACGCTACCTCTACATTTACCTACGAGATTAGTTTTAAACCTCAATAATTGTTATTTAGTGCCAGCTTTGAGCATGAACATTGTATCAGGATCTCGTTTAATTCGAGATGGCTACTCATTTAAATCTGAGAATAATGGTTGTTCTATTTATATGAGAGATATGTTTTATGGTCATGCCCCGCTGGTGAATGGTTTATTCTTAATGAATCTCGAGCGTAATGCTACACATATTCATAGTGTGAATACCAAAAGATGTAAGGTTGATAATGATAGTCCCACATACTTGTGGCACTGCCGCCTTGGTCACATAGGTGTCAAACGCATGAAGAAGCTCCATGCAGATGGAATTTTGGAGTCTCTAGATTACGAATCATTTGACACCTGCGAACCATGCCTCATGGGTAAAATGACCAAGACTCCGTTCTCAGGAACAATGGAGCGAGCAACCAACTTATTGGAAATCATACATACTGATGTGTGCGGTCCAATGAGTGTTGAGCCTCGCGATGGCTATCGTTATGTTCTCACCCTCACTGATGACTTGAGTAGATATGGGTATGTCTACTTAATGAAACACAAGTCTGAGACCTTTGAAAAGTTCAAGGAATTTCAGAGTGAGGTTGAGAATCAACATGACAGGAAAATCAAGTTCTTGCGATCAGATCGTGGGGGAGAATACTTGAGTCACGAATTTGGCACGCACTTAAGGAAATGTGGAATAGTTTCACAACTCACGCCGCCCGGAACACCTCAGCGTAATGGTGTGTCCGAACGTCGTAATCGCACTCTATTGGATATGGTGCGATCGATGATGTCTCTTACCGATTTACCGCTGTCATTTTGGGGCTATGCTTTAGAGACTGCCGCATTCACTTTAAATAGGGCTCCGTCGAAATCCGTTGAGACGACACCGTATGAATTATGGTTTGGGAAGAAACCTAAGCTGTCATTTCTAAAAGTTTGGGGATGCGATGCTTATGTCAAGAAACTTCAACCTGAAAAGCTCGAACCCAAATCGGAAAAATGCGTCTTCATAGGATACCCTAAAGAAACTATTGGGTATACCTTCTACCTCAGATCCAAAGGCAAGATCTTTGTTGCCAAGAATGGATCCTTTCTAGAGAAAGAGTTTCTCTCGAAAGAAATAATTGGGAGGAAAGTAGAACTCGATGAAGTATTACCTCTTGAACCGGTATGTGGCGCAGCTCAAGAAAATGTTCCTGAGGTGCCTGCACCGACTAGAGAGGAAGTTAATGATGATGATCATGAAACTTCAGATCAAGTTGCTACTGAACTTCGTAGCTCCACAAGGACACGTTTCGCACCAGAGTGGTACGACAACCCTATCTTGGAAATCATGTTGTTAGACAACGGTGAACCTTCGAACTATGAAGAAGTGATGGCGGGCCCAGATTCCGACAAATGGCTGGAAGCCATGAAATCCGAGATAGGATCCATGTATGAAAACGAAGTATGGACTTTGGCTGACTTGCCCGATGATCGGCGAGCCATAGAAAATAAATGGATCTTTAAGAAGAAGACAGACGCGGATGGTAATGTGACCATCTATATGTTGGAAATATGCCCTAGAGGCAATAATAAAATGGTTATTATTATATTTCTTTGTTCATGATAATTGTCTATTGTTCATGCTATAATTGTGTTATCCGGAAATCGTAATACATGTGTGAATACATAGACCACAACACGTCCCTAGTGAGCCTCTAGTTGACTAGCTCGTTGATCAAAAGATAGTCATGGTTTCCTGACTATGGACATTGGATGTCATTGATAACGGGATCACATCATTAGGAGAATGATGTGATGGACAAGACCCAATCCTAAGCATAGCTCAAAGATCGTTTAGTTCGTTTGCTGTAGCTTTTCCGAATGTCAAGTATCATTCCTTGGACCATGAGATTGTACAACTCCCGGATACCGTAGGAGTGCTTTGGGTGTGCCAAACGTCACAATATAACTGGGTGACTATAAAGGTACACTACAGGTATCTCCGAAAGTGTCTGTTGGGTTGGCACGAATCGAGACTGGGATTTGTCACTCCGTATGACGGAGAGGTATCTCTGGGCCCACTCGGTAATGCATCATCATAATGAGCTCAATGTGATCAAGTGGTTGATCACGGGATCATGCATTACGGTACGAGTAAAGTGACTTGCCGGTAAGGAGATTGAACGAGGTATTGGGATACCGATAATCGAGTCTCGGGCAAGTAACGTACCGATTGACAAAGGGAATTGTATACGGATTGACTGAATCCTCGACATCGTGGTTCATCCGATGAGATCATCGTGGAGCATGTGGGAGCCAACATGGGTATCCAGATCCCGCTGTTGGTTATTGACCGGAGAGTCGTCTCGGTCATGTCTGCATGTCTCCCGAACCCGTAGGGTCTACACACTTAAGGTTCGGTGACGCTAGGGTTGTTGAGATATTAGCATACGGTAACCCGAAACTTGTTCGGAGTCCCGAATGAGATCCCAGACGTCACGAGGAGTTCCGGAATGGTCCGGAGGTGAAGATTTATATATAGGAAGTCCAAGTTTCGGCCATCGGGAAAGTTTCGGGGGTAATCGGTATTGTACTGGGACCACCGGAAGGGTCCCGGGGGTCCACCGGGTGGGGACACCTATCCCGGAGGGCCCCATGGGCTGAAGTGGGAGGGGAACCAGCCCCTAGTGGGCTGGTGCGCCCCCCTTGGGCCTCCCCTGTGCCTAGGGTTGGAAACCCTAGGGGTGGGGGGCGCCACCCTTGCCTTGGGGGGCAAGGCACCCCCTTGGCCGCCGCCCCCCCTAGGAGATTGGATCTCCTAGGGCCGGCGCCCCCCTAGGGACCCTATATATAGTGGGGGGGAGGGAGGGCTGCCGCACCCAAGCCCCTGGCCTCTCCCTCTCCCTCCCGTGACACTCCTCAGTCTCCCTGCGCTTGGCGAAGCCCTGCCGAGATCACCGTTGCTTCCACCACCACACCGTCGTGCTGCTGGATCTTCATCAACCTCTCCTTCCCCCTTGCTAGATCAAGTTGGAGGAGACGTCTTCCCAACCATACGTGTGTTGAACGTGGAGGTGCTATCCGTTCGGCACTTGGTCATCGGTGATTTGGATCACGACGAGTACGACTCCATCAACCCTGTTCTCTTGAACGCTTCCGCGCACGATCTACAAGGGTATGCAGATGCACTCCTCTCTCCCTCGTTGCTAGATGACTCCATAGATTGATCTTGGTGATGCGTAGAAAATTTTAAAATTCTGCTACGTTCCCCAATAGTGGCATCATGAGCTAGGTCTATGCGTAGTTACTATGAACGAGTAGAACACAAAGCAGTTGTGGGCGTCAATATTGTCAATTATCTTGCCGTTACTAGTCTTATCTTGATTCGGCGGCATTGTGGGATGAAGTGGCCCGACCAACCGTACACGTACGCTTACGTGAGACCGGTTCCATCGACTAACATGCACTAGTTGCATAAGGTGGCTGGCGGGTGTCTGTCTCTCCCACTTTAGTCGGATCAGATTCAATGAACAGGGTCCTTATGAAGGGTAAATAGAAATTGGCAATTCACGTTGTGGTTTTGGCGTAGGTAAGAAATGTTCTTGCTAGAAACCTATAGCAGCCACATAAAACTTGCAACAACAATTAGAGGACGTCTAACTTGTTTTTGCAGCAAGTGTTTTGTGATGTGATATGGCCAAAGGATGTGATGAATGATATATGTGATGTATGAGATGATCATGTTCTTGTAATAGGAATCACGACTTGCATGTCGATGAGTATAACAACCGGCAGGAGCCATAGGAGTTGTCTTTATTTATTCATGACCTGCGTGTCAACATAAATGTCATGTTATTACTTTACTTTATTGCTAAAGCGTTAGCCATAGTAGTAGAAGTAATAGATGACGAGACAACTTCAAGAAGACACGATGATGGAGATCATGATGATGGAGATCATGGTGTCATGCCGGCGATAACGATGATCATGAAGCCCCGAAGATGGAGATCAAAAGGAGCAAATGCTATTGGCCATATCGTGTCACTATTTGATAGCATGTGATGTTTATCATGTTTTACATCTTATTTGCTTAGAACGATGGTTGCTTAAATAAGATGATCCCTCGTAATAATTTCAAGAAAGTGTTCCCCCTAACTGTGCACCGTTGCGAAGGTTCGTTGTTTCGAAGCACCACATGATGATCGGGTGTGATAGATTCTAACGTTCGAATACAACAGGTGTAAGCCAGATTTACACATGCAATACACTTAGGTTGACTTGACGAGCCTAGCATGTACAGACATGGCCTCGGAACACAGAAGACCGAAAGGTCGAGCATGAGTCGTATAGAAGATACGATCAACATGAAGATGTTCACCGATGTTGGCTAGTCCGTCTCACGTGATGATCGGACATGGCCTAGTTAACTCGGATCATGTTTCACTTAGATGACTAGAGGGATGTCTATCTGAGAGGGAGTTCATTAAGTAATTTGATTAGATGAACTTAATTATCATGAACTTAGTCTAAAATCTTTACAATATTTCTTGTAGATCAAATGGCCCACGTTGTCCTCAACTTCAACGCGTTCCTAGAGAAAACCAAGCTGAAAGATGATGGCAGCAACTATACAGACCGGGTCCGGAACCTGAGGATCATCCTCATAGCTGCCAAGAAAGATTATGTCCTAGAAGCACCGCTAGGAAATGCACCTGTCCCAGAGAACCAAGACGTTATAAACGCTTGGCAATCACGTGCCGATGATTACTCCCTCGTTCAGTGCGGCATGCTTTACAGCTTAGAACCAGGGCTCCAAAAGCGTTTTGAGAGACACGGAGCATATGAGATGTTCAAAGAGCTGAAAATTGTTTTCCAAGCTCATGCCCAGGTCGAGAGATATGAAGTCTCCGACAAGTTCTTCAGCTGTAAGATGGAGGAAAATAGTTCTGTTAGTGAGCACATACTCAAAATGCCTGGGTTGCATAACCGCTTGACTCAGCTGGGAGTTAATCTCCCGGATGACGCGGTCATTGACAGAATCCTTCAGTCGCTTCCACCGAGCTACAAGAGCTTTGTGATGAACTTCAATATGCAGGGGATGGAAAAGACCATTCCTGAGGTATATTCAATGCTGAAATCAGCAGAGGTGGAAATCAAAAAGGAACATCAAGTGTTGATGGTGAATAAAACCACTAAGTTCAAGAAAGGCAAGGGTAAGAAAAACTTCAAGAAGGACGGCAAGGTAGTTGACGTGCCTGGTAAGAAAGCTGCCAGGAAGAAGCCAAAGAATGGACCCAAGCCCGAGACTGAGTGTTTTTATTGCAAGGGAAGTGGTCACTGGAAGCGGAACTGCCCCAAATACTTAGCGGACAAGAAGGCCGGCAACACTAAAGGTATATGTGATATACATGTAATTGATGTGTACCTTACCAGTACTCGTAGTAGCTCCTGGGTATTTGATACCGGTGCGGTTGCTCGCATTTGTAACTCAAAGCAGGAGCTGCGGAATAAACGGAGACTGGCAAAGGACGAGGTGATGATGCGCGTCGGGAATGGTTCCAAGGTCGTTGTGATCGCCGTCGGCACGCTACCTCTTGATTACGAATCATTTGACACGTGCGAACCATGCCTCATGGGTAAAATGACCAAGACCCCGTTCTCAGGAACAATGGAGCGAGCAACCAACTTATTGGAAATCTTACAGACTGATGTGTGCGGTCCAATGAGTGTTGAGGCTCGCGGTAGCTATCGTTATCTTCTCACCCTCACTGATGACTTAAGTAGATATGGGTATGTCTACTTAATGAAACACAAGTCTGAGACCTTTGAAAAGTTCAAGGAATTTCAGAGTGAGGTTGAGAATCAACGTGACAGGAAAATCAAGTTCTTACGATCAGATCGTCGGGGAGAATACTTGAGTCATGAATTTGGCACACACTTAAGAAAATGTGGAATAGTTTCACAACTCACGCCGCCTGGAACACCTCAGCGTAATGGTGTGTCCGAACGTTGTAATCGCACTCTATTGGATATGGTGCGATCTATGATGTCTCTTACGGATCTACCGCTGTCATTTTGGGGCTATGCTTTAGAGACTGCCGCATTCACTTTAAATAGGGCTCAATCGAAATCCGTTGAGACGACATCGTATGAATTATGGTTTGGGAAGAAACTTAAGCTGTCGTATCTAAAAGTTTGGGGATGTGATGCTTATGTCAAGAAACTTCAACCTGAAAAGCTCGAACCCAAATCGGAAAAATGCGTCTTCATAGGATACCCTAAAGAAACTATTGGGTATTGTCGGCGTTCTGGGAACGGGGGTCCCCAGACTTGCCTGCCTACGGCCTTGGGCGTGGCTCAAAGGGGGCCCAGCACGGCCCATCTTCACCAACACAGGCCCAAGACCCTCGTGAGGGGCCAAGCCTCGCGGGGCGGACGACGCGGAGCTTCCTCAGGCACAGCCTCATCAGGCTGGCTCGCGAGGAGGCGGAGAAATCAAGGCGGGGTACCTCATGAGGTGCCCGTGACGCAAGCCATGATGACCAAGGGCGCCAGGCGGGTGCCATCCCGCGCAGTGTCCTCCTTTCCCCTCTTGTGCAAAGGCGGCAAGCGCAGCCGCGGAGTACCGAGGCATCAGGCAAAGGTTGCCGTTTCGGTGCAACAAGACCAAGACCAGGAGGACTGCAAGACGGAGGTCATCGTGGAGCCCAAGACGGCGTCACCACTAGAGCTTTGTGTAGGCGAAGACTACTTTTGTCAGGATAGCTGGTACTAGCTGTCCCCCTTCAAATTAGCCCGCCATGGTTGGCTCCCTTCCCGCTCGATATTTGGGAAGAGGACCAGGGCCTCTATAAATAGGACCAGCCACCCACAAGAGAGAAGAGAGAGGTTGAGGGAGGTCGAGATCAACAACCAGGAAGAGAGAGAGAGAGAGAGAAGGGTGACTGAACTCCTTCGAGTAGTTCATCGCCCCAGCCAAGAACAGACCCTCGTGAGGCCGTTCTTCCTTGTATTGTTCATCATCATCAGCCCAAGAGGCAATCTACCACACCACATACTGGAGTAGGGTATTACACCACAACGGTGGCCCGAACCAGTATAAACCCTGTGTCTCTTGTGTTGTTCTTTCCATAGCTTAGATCTTAGCGAGGCGGAGGGGTGCAGGTAGGTAGGAGACGAAATCTCCGCGCGCACCCCAGTGTTCGAACCTCAAGGGTCTGTCAGAACCCGTAATCCGACATTTGGCGCGCCAGGTAGGGGTGCGCCGGAATCCACCTTCTACCGCTTCGTGCCCCGTCGCGTCGTCATCACCATGTCCGGCGACCAGGCGGGCAACCCAGATCCATGGGCGGCGTGGCCCGCCCGCGTAGAGCCGCTCGCCTCGGGCGACCCCGTGCCCCAGGAAGCTCGCGGTCCGTAGGGCGCTGCGGGCCGCGGGCGACGCGGACAGGCTTCGACAGCTCTCACACCGCGGCAGGCGCGGTCGGCAGCAAGGGCCTCCAATCACGCCGCGACCACGACACCGTACACCCGCCGGGAGCAGGTGAACTCGAGGGCCGCGCTCATGGTGGCCCGAGAGCTGCTGTAGTGCTGGCTGCTGGAGGGCGGCCGCGATGTGCTGCTGGAGCGGGTGGCACAGCTCCTGGGCTTTGCCGCCTCGGGGGCTCACCCCTTCTACACCCAGCTCCCATCTCAAGCCCAGGGCGGCCCACGCGGGGGCTCCGCGCGCGCCCGCGGGCTCCAAGCTACTCCAACGCCAGCGAAGCTGTCAGCACGGGACCAGTGGCGGCGCTGCCCCGCTCCCGGTCCGCGAAGAAGAAGGACTCGACGCGACCCGCGGCCCCAGTGGACAGCCGCGCTACCCCCCATGATGGGCGCGTCAAGCAGAGCTGCGTGGCTCGCGGAGCACCACGGCACGGCCTTCAGGATGACGACACCAGAAGAATACGTGCCCCTCATGATGGACCAAGGACACCCTCACGAGGGCGAACAAGGCTCGCTCCTCAGCCCAAGCTGGGGGACGAGGCGCCAGAAGCTGAGCCCTTCCAGGAGTCCCGGGACGGTCCCACTAGGCACGCTGGAGGCAACGATTATCGGGTACCGCTAATTCTTCAGGAGAAAGCATACGCTAACCGTGGATCGCAGGAGGTGCAGGTCCCCATAGCGAGCAGCTGCCCCACTCCCACAGTCTCCTACCCCTCGGGAGGAGGGCGCAGGGGGCTGCAGGAGAGGGGCCGAGATCCGACATCACCACCGAGGCGTTTGGAGCAAGGTGTTCTCAGGAGGTAGGCCCTCCACTGGGGAGGTGCCTCAGGGCCTGCCCCTGGCGGAGGACCCGTGGTCGTCGGGGGAACCGCTGGCGACCGCTCTACCCCATCGGCGGCGTCCTGGTTTCCGGTCGTCGTTGATGGCACTAGAGTGTGGCGCAAGGCGGGGCCCTCGTCTGGCGATATGAAGCAAGGCCGGTACCTGTGAAGAAGGCCCAATGCCTGTGAAGCTCGCCGCCATGTGACACTCTCACGTAATAATGAGTGGGGCTGTACACGCCCCGGAGTCTCAGGGGTGCCGGCCTTAGGCCCTGGGGCTCCCTTCCACGTCCAGTGGCAGCACTTAGCTCCGCACTGGTGAGAAGACGTCCAAGACTAGATTAGGTTCCGGACGCGGCCTTTTGTCTGCTTCCATTGCTTTTCCCTTTGGTTGTTGCTTTCCCTCGCTGGATTCAAGTTGGATTCGAATTTGAGATTTGCGTGTGTTCGGGGAAAGGGGTGCTTAGTCTTGTTCGAGCGATTTCTCGCGTTTTGGTTACCACTTCGCCTCAGCTGCCTCCCCTCATGAGCCCCTCGCGAGCCGGGTCAGGCCTAGCTTGCGCGCAGCCCAGACTGCCACCGCCACGTCCTCTTAGGAGGGTGTTTTACTGCTGATCCTACGGATTCAATCAGGGGACACTCAGGACACCACAGCCTCCCACGGGCTACCTCAGGGCCAGCACGGGACCAAGGTAAACTAGCCGACCAGCGCGTCGCTTAAGCCAACCACTTGGCGCGGGCGCATGGGCAATGTAGCATCTACTGATACGATGAACACAAGTTTTACATGAGGGGCTCCCCCTCCAAAATGCTCTCACAGCCATCAGGCTAAAACCTGAGTTCTATTCATGCAGGGTAAGGAAGCAGGAATGATGCACAATCAGTCGGATAAATCCCCCAATGCGTCCTCAGGAGCACCACCCGAGCCGTTGCTGGCGTCACTGAACTCGCCATCGCTGTCCGCGTCGCCGCCAGCGGCGTTAGGGCCGTTCACCACGCCGCCCTCGTCGACAGCCACGATCACGCCGTCGTTGTCCGAAGCGAAGGCCCTGATAAGAGCATCCACATTGTCTTCCACCCAGTGCGCCAGATCGTCTCGGACGGCCTGGGGGACTGGGGTGATGGCGGCATCGAAATTGAAGTGGGGATCCATGTTCCGAAGATGGCTGAAGACGCGAGAAAAGGCGCGCCCGAGCAGGGCGCGGCTCCTCTCCTCCACCAACCTGTCAGCCCTGACCGACCGCGCCTCCAGCTGCGTCACCGCGTCAGTGAAGAACTGAAGATTGCCGGCGTAGTTGACTGCGTGCGGCTCACCAACAGCCGCCTCGCAGATGTTGCCCAAGGCTGCGTTGGCTCTCTCCCGGAGCGTGGTGAGCATGGGGCCGTGCTCGTGCTCCAGGATCCGCCGCTGACGTATGTCGTCCGCATTCTGGCGCGCGACGACCTCAGCCTCCTCCACCCGCTGGCGGAGAAGGAGCACCTCGGCCTGGGAGGTGGTTAACTCACCTTGCGCCACCTCAAGGGCGGCCCGGAAAGCATCGTCCCGCCGCATCACCTCCTCCAGCTTGGCCCTCAAGGCAGCAGTCCTGCCTTCAGCCTCGGCCCGGATCAACCCCAGCTTCTCTTCGAACTCGTGCTCGAGGTTCAAATGCGCCATCGCCACCCGACGTCCGACCTCCTCCAGGACACGGGCTTCCTGTGCAGCGACATCATCCTCCGCCTGTGTCACCAAGCGCTCCCTCGTCACGCTCGTACTCGCGGGTACGTTCGGCGGCTTCCAGCGTCAGCGCCTCCTCACGCTTCTGGAGCTCTGCTGAGTCGCCAGAGGCCACCTTCATCGACGCGAGGGCTGCCTCATGCAGCTCCACCTGCTCCTCCAGTGAGTGGCACCAGGCCAGGAGCTCCCGAGCCCGCCCCTCCACCGCCTTTCGCCGCCGGTCGGCTTCCCGGGCCTCCTTAGCGGCCCAAGATCGGGCCTCCTGAGAGGCCTCTAGCGACGCCTTGGCCTCTGCGTCGTCAAGATCGCGCTCATGACGCGCAAGGGCGATGGCGCCCTCCAGCTCGTGCCTCTCTGCAGCCAGGCGCAGGCCCTCGGCCTCAAGGTGCGCGTCTTCATCAGCAAGCTCCTCACCAAGCAGGCTTACCGCGTCAGCCGCCCTTCGAAGGAATCCTTGGCGGAGAGCGCGACGCTCCCGAGCACGCTCGAGCACGTCTTCCACACCATCATCTGCCCCAAGCAAGTGCCGGGGGCCACGAATCAGCACTCCCCCTCCGGGCTGGGGGCTGGGGGCTGGCACCCTCGCGATGGCCAGGCATGCCGCACCAGAAGCCCGGCCTGGAGCCAGCCCGTCCCTAGGTGAAGAGCGTAGGGAGCGCCTCAGCCAATCGCAGTCCACGACCAGGTGAGAAGCCCACGACAGGCTGGCTATGCCACGAGAAGGCCTACGGAAGAGGATCGCGAGGTGCGCAGGGCCATGATGCGCCTCGGGACGGTCCACCTCTTCGATCGCCCTCACCACAAGGGCTCTGCTGCTCGGGGCGCTTGAGGACGATGGAGGGGGCGAAGCCAAGGGGGGCGGCACCTCAGCCGTCTCCGCAAGCTCGGCTGGAAGGGGCCTGCGAAGCAAGGGTCAGTAAAAGCAACAGAAGGATCGGGAGCTGGGAAAGGAGAAGGCTTACTCATCAGTGGCGAAGTACTTCCTACGCTTCAACAGGCAACAAGGGTAATCGTCTCCCAGGGCCTCCCTTCTCTTCCGGAGGGCCTCAAAGTCCACACGGAAGCGGCCCAAGAGTTGGGCGCAGGGATCAACCTGCGACGAAGACGGAGCATCAAGGCGATCTGCGTCAGGGGCACCTGCCTGATGCGCGCTGCCAATCGCCTCGCCAAGAGAAGCAGCTGGAGCCTCAGGGGCCTCAGTCGCAGGCGCTGAGGGCAGCTGCTCGTCACCTTCAGCCTCAGTGGCACGGGCCCCAAGAGCTGCTCCCTCATGAGCATCGCTCGGCGCTGTCACCCCGCCGGGAGCCCCCTCGGCCTCTGGCGCCTCATGCCTCCCTGCTCCGCCGCTTGAGGAAGAGTCGCCGTGGCCGACTGGAAGGGCAGTCACCATCACTGGGTTCTCGCGAGGTCCCTGGAGGCCGGAGGGGCGCGGCCCCCACTCATCAAAGATAGGCATCTGCTTCACAAAATCGCCCCTGCTCTGGCAGAGGTACAACAAGGCCCCTCCCTGCTGGATGCTACCAGGGTTGGGGTCCCCAGTCAGGGTCAAGAGCGCTGTCCTCAGCACTTCAGGCGTCAGGTTCTCTTCCTGGAGCCTCATACGATCATCGCGCCCGCTGAAGGCCCATATCCGGCGGGAGTGGCGTTGGAGAGGAGCAACGCGGCGTAGCAGGAACTCCTTCACCACCTTGGGCGCTGTCACGCCAAGCGACCTCAAGAACGCGAAGCGGTGCCAAACGAAGACGAGCCGGGGGCTCTCAAGCGTCTCCTGGCCCCAGCCCGAATTGGGGACAGTAGGCGAAGTTGGCTCCGATAGGAGGGGGCTGGGCACCCCTGCATCCACATACAGCCACCGCTCGCGGAACCCAGCCACGGGCAGAGGGAGCTTGAAGTCAATCCCAGAGGCCGCTGTCTCAGACGCGGCAACGAAGCTCACGCACGCCCAGCATTGGGTAGGGTTGACAAGGCGCAGCAAGGCAACTGAAGGAAGGATGCCCATCATAGCCTCGCAAACAAAGGCGAAGACCGAAAGGAGGGTGATGGATTCAGGACCCAGATGCATCATGTGGATCTGATAGTGGGAAAGCACGGCATTGAAGAAATCAGAAAAGGGAGGAACCAGACCCGCCCACAGGGCGTCGGCGAAATACGGGACCTCGGTGACTATCTTGTCGATGGAGAAGTGGGACGCGGGCCAGGCTGTCGTCCTCCCGCATTCGTTGAAGATAGTGGCCAGAGCCGAGCTGACCTTGCCCAAGCCCTCGGCGGGGGCCGCCAACGGCGGCGGGCAAGGCGGAGGCACGGGTTTCTTCCCTCTTCCCTTCTTCGTTGCAGCCATGGCGATGGGAAGGGGGGGGGGGGAGTTCGAGATTGGGTTGAAAACAGAAGCTGGAGTTCAAGCGGAGGAAGGACAGAGGGCGCTCGAGCGACAGAAAGGGGAGCGGCTTTGTATAACTACGAGTCCGCCTAGCATGGCGCAAAATAAGGGGGTCGTGGGGGAACAGTGCCGCCCACGTCCATTCAACCGCCTCGCGGCGCCCAAGGCCGCAGGCTGTTAGGGCCCACGGCGCTTCGTCCTTGCCCTTCCGCCTCCCTGCACGGCCAAGTCCGGGCGCACCTTGGGCCCGGGGGCTACTGTCGGCGTTCTGGGAACGGGGGTCCCCAGACTTGCCTGCCTGCGGCCTGCGGCGTGGCTCAAAGGGGGCCCCAGCACGGCCCATCTTCACCAACACAGACCCAAGACCCTCGCGAGGGTCCAAGCCTCGCGGGGCGGACGACGCGGAGCTTCCTCAGGCACGGCCTCATCAGGCTGGCTCGCGAGGAGGCGGAGAGATCAAGGCGGGGTACCTCACGAGGTGCCCGTGACGCAAGCCATGACGACCAAGGGCGCCAGGCGGGTGCCAGCCCACGCAGTGTCCTCCTTTCCCCTTTTGTGCAAAGGGGGCAAGCGTAGCCGCGGAGTACCGAGGCATCAGGCAAAGGTTGCCATTTCGGTGCAACAAGACCAAGACCAGGAGGACTGCAAGACGGAGGTCATCATGGAGCCCAAGACGGCGTCACCACCAAAGCTTTGTGCAGGCGAAGACTACTTTTGTCAGGATAGCCGGTACTAGCTGTCCCCCTTCAAATTAGCCCGCCTTGTTAGCTCCCTTCCCGCTCGATATTTGGGAAGAGGACCAGGGCCTCTATAAATAGGACCAGCCACCCACAAGAGAGAAGAGAGAGGTTGAGGGAGGTCGAGATCAACAACCAGGAAGAGAGAGAGAGAGAGAGAAGGGTGACTGAACTCCTCCCAGCAGTTCATCGCCCCAGCCAAGAACAGACCCTCGCGAGGCCGTTCTTCCTTGTATTGTTCATCATCATCGGCCCAAGAGGCAATCTACCACACCACACACTGGAGTAGGGTATTACACCACAACGGTGGCCCGAACCAGTATAAACCCTGTGTCTCTTGTGTTGTTCTTTCCATAGCTTAGATCTTAGCGAGGCGGAGGGGTGCAGGTAGGTAGGAGGCGAAATCTCTGCGCGCACCCTAGTGTTCGAACCTCAAGGGTCTGCCGGAACCCGTAATCCGACAGGTATACCTTCTACCTCAGATCCAAAGGAAAGATCTTTGTTGCCAAGAATGGGTCCTTTCTAGAGAAAGAGTTTCTCTCGAAAGAAATAAGTGGGAGGAAAGTAGAACTTGATGAAGTATTGCCTCTTGAACCGGTAAGTGACACAGCTCAAGAAAATGTTCTTGAGGTGCCAGCACCGACTAGAGAGGAAGTTGATGATGATGATCATGAAACTTCAGATCAAGTTGCTACTGAACTTCGTAGGTCCACGAGGACACGTTCCGCACCAGAGTGGTACGGCAACCCTGTCTTGGAAATCATGTTGTTAGACAATGGTGAACCTTCGAACTATGAAGAAGCGATGGCGGGCCCAGATTCTGACAAATGGCTGGAAGCCATGAAATCCGAGATAGGATCCATGCATGAAAACGAAGTATGGACTTTGATTGACTTGCCCGTTGAACGGCGAGCCATAGAAAATAAATGGATCTTTAAGAAGAAGACAGACACGGATGGTAATGTGACCATCTATAAAGCTCGGCATGTCGCTAAGGGTTATCGACAAGTTCAAGGGGTTGACTATGATGAGACTTTCTCACCCGTAGCGAAGTTGAAGTCCGTCCGAATCATGTTAGCAATTGCCGCATTCTATGATTATGAGATATGGCAAATGGATGTCAAAACGGCATTCCTTAATGGTTTCCTTAAGGAAGAATTGTATATGATGCAGCCGGAAGGTTTTTTCAATCCTAAGAATGCTGACAAGGTGTGCAAGCTCCAACACTCGATTTATGGCCTGGTGCAAGCATCTCGGAGTTGGAACATTCGTTTTGATGAGATGATCAAAGCGTTTGGGTTTACGCAGACTTATGGAGAAGCCTGCATTTACAAGAAAGTGAGTGGGAGCTTTGTACCATTTCTCATATTGTATGTGGATGACATACTGTTGATGGGAAATGATATAGAATTCTTGGAAAGCATAAATGCCTACTTGAACAAGTGTTTTTCAATGAAGGACCTTGGAGAAGCTGCTTATATATTAGGCATCAAGATCTATAGAGATAGATCGAGACGCCTCATTGGTCTTTCACAAAGTACGTACCTTGACAAGATATTGAAGAAGTTCAAAATGGATCAGTCAAAGAAGGGGTTCTTGCCTGTATTGCAAGGTACGAGATTGAGCTCGGCTCAATGCCCGACCACGGCAGAAGATAGAGAAAAGATGAGTGTCGTCCCCGATGCCTCGGCCATAGGGTCTATCATGTATGCTATGCTGTGTACCAGACCTGATATAAACCTTGCCGTAAGTTTGGTAGGAAGGTACCAAAGTAATCCCGGCTTAGAACACTGGACAGCGGTCAAGAATATCCTGAAGTACCTGAAAAGGACTAAGGATATGTTTCTCGTTTACGGAGGTGGCGAAGAGCTCGTCGTAAAGGGTTACATTGATGCTAGCTTCGACACAGATCCGGATGACTCTAAGTCACAAACCGGATACATGTATATTTTGAATGGTGGGGCAGTAAGCTCGTGTAGTTGCAAGCAAAGCGTTGTGGCGGGATCTACATGTGAAGCGGAGTACATGGCAGCCTCGGAGGCAGCGCAAGAAGCAGTTTGGGTGAAGGAGTTCATTACCGACCTAGGAGTCATACCCAATGCGTCGGGTCCGATGACTCTCTTCTGTGACAACACTGGAGCTATTGCCCTTGCCAAGGAGCCCAGGTTTCACAGGAAGACCAGGCATATCAAGCATCGCTTCAACTCCATTCATGAAAGTGTTCAAAATGGAGACATAGAGATTTGTAAAGTACATACGGACCTGAATGTGGCAGATCCGTTGACTAAACCTCTCCCTAGAGCAAAACATGATCAACACCAGAACTTCATGGGTGTTTGATTCATCACAATGTAACTAGACTATTGACTCTAGTGCAAGTGGGAGACTGTTGGAAATATGCCCTAGAGGCAATAATAAAATGGTTATTATTATATTTCTTTGTTCATGATAATTGTCTATTGTTCATGCTATAATTGTGTTATCCGGAAATCGTAATACATGTGTGAATACATAGACCACAACACGTCCCTAGTGAGCCTCTAGTTGACTAGCTCGTTGATCAAAAGATAGTCATGGTTTCCTGACTATGGACATTGGATGTCATTGATAACGGGATCACATCATTAGGAGAATGATGTGATGGACAAGACCCAATCCTAAGCATAGCTCAAAGATCGTGTAGTTTGTTTGCTGTAGCTTTTCCGAATGTCAAGTATCATTCCTTAGACCATGAGATTGTGCAACTCCCAGATACAGTAGGAGTGCTTTGGGTGTGCCAAACGTCACAATGTAACTAGGTGACTATAAAGTTACACTACAGGTATCTTCGAAAGTGTTTGTTGGGTTGGCACGAATCGAGACTGGGATTTGTCACTCCGTATGACGGAGAGGTATCTCTGGGCCCACTCAGTAATGCATCATCATAATGAGCTCAATGTGATCAAGTGGTTGATCACGGGATCATGCATTACGGTACGAGTAAAGTGACTTGCCGGTAACGAGATTGAACGAGGTATTGGGATATCGACGATCGATTCTCGGGCAAGTAACGTATCGATTGACAAAGGGAATTGTATATGGATTGATTGAATCCTCAACATCATGGTTCATCCGATTAGATCATCATGGAGCATGTGGGAGCCAACATGGGTATCCAGATCCCGCTGTTGGTTATTGGCCAGAGAGTCATCTCGGTCATGTCTGCATGTCTCCCGAACCCGTAGGGTCTACACACTTATGGTTCGGTGACGCTAGGGTTGTTGAGATATTAGCATACGGTAACCCGAAAGTTGTTCGGAGTCCCGGATGAGATCCTGGACGTCACGAGGAGTTTCGGAATGGTCCAGAGGTGAAGATTTATATATAGGAAGTCAAGTTTCGGCCATCGGGAAAGTTTCGGGGGTAATCGGTATTGTACCCGGACCACCGGAAGGGTCCCGGGGGTCCACCGGGTGGGGCCACCTATCCCGGAGGGCCCCATGCGCTGAAGTGGGAGGGGAACCAGCCCCTAGTGGGCTGGTGCGCCCCCCTTGGGCCTCCCCCTGCGCCTAGGGTTGGAAACCCTAGGGGTAGGGGGCGCCACCCTTGCCTTGGGGGGCAAGGCACCCCCTTGGCCGCCGCCCCCCCTAGGGACCCTATATATAGTGGGCGGGGGGGGGGGGGGGGGGGGAGGGCTGCCGCACCCAAGCCCCTGGCCTCTCCCTCTCCCTCCTGTGACACTCCTCCGTCTCCCTGCGCTTGGCGAAGCCCTGCCGAGATCACCGTTGCTTCCACCACCACGCCGTCGTGCTACTGGATCTTCATCAACCTCTCCTTCCTCCTTGCTGGATCAAGTTGGAGGAGACGTCTTCCCAACCGTATGTGTGTTGAACGCGGAGGTGCTGTCCGTTCGGCACTTGGTCATCGGTGATTTGGAACACGACGAGTACGACTCCATCAACCCCGTTCTCTTGAACGCTTCTGCGCGCGATCTACAAGGGTATGTAGATGCACTCCTCTCTCCCTCATTGCTAGATGACTCCATAAATTGATCTTGGTGATGCGTAGAAAATTTTAAAATTCTGCTATGTTCCCCAACACTATAAAGCTCGGCTTGTCGCTAAGGGTTATCGACAAGTTCAAGGGGTTGACTACGATGAGACATTCTCACTCGTAGCGAAGCTGAAGTCCGTCCGAATCATGTTAGCAATTGCCGCATTCTATGATTATGAGATATGGAAAATGGATGTCAAAACGGCATTCCTTAATGGTTTCCTTAAGGAAGAATTGTATATGATGCAGCCGGAAGGTTTTGTCGATCCTAAGAATGCTGACAAGGTGTGCAAGCTCCAATGCTCGATCTATGGGCTGGTGCAAGCATCTCGGGGTTGGAACATTCGTTTTGATGAGATTATCAAAGCGTTTGGGTTTACGCAGACTTATGGAGAAGCCTTCATTTACAAGAAAGTGAGTGGGAGCTCTGTAGCATTTCTCATATTGTATGTGGATGACATACTGTTGATGGGAAATGATATAGAATTCTTGGAAAGCATAAAGGCCTATTTGAACATGTGTTTTTCAATGAAGGATCTTGGAGAAGCTGCTTACATATTAGGCATCAAGTTCTATAGAGATATATCGAGACGCCTCATTGGTCTTTCACAGAGTACGTACCTTGACAAGATATTGAAGAAGTTCAATATGGATCAGTCAAAGAAGGGGTTCTTGCCTGTATTGCAAGGTACGAGATTGAGCACGGCTCAATGCCCGACCACGACAGAAGATAGAGAAAAGATGAGTGTCTTCCCCTATGCCTCGGCCATAGGGTCTATCATGTATGCTATGCTGTGTACCAGACCTGATGTAAACCTTGCCGTAAGTTTGGTAGGAAGGTACCAAAGTAATCCCGGCATGGAACACTGGACAACGGTCAAGAATATCCTGAAGTACCTGAAGAGGACTAAGGATATGTTTCTCGTTTATGGAGGTGACGAAGAGCTCGTCGTAAGAGGTTACGTCGATGCTAGCTTGGACACAGATCTGGATGACTCTAAGTCACAAACCGGATACGTGTATATTTTGAATGGTGGGGCAGTAAGCTGGTGCAGTTGCAAGTAAAGTGTTGTGGCGGGATCTACATGTGAAGCGGAGTACATGGCAGCCTCGGAGGCAGCACAAGAAGCAGTCTGGGTGAAGGAGTTCATTACCGACCTAGGAGTCATACCCAATACGTCGGGCCCGATGACTCTCTTCTGTGACAACACTGGAGCTATTGCCCTTGCCAAGAAGCCCAGGTTTCACAGGAAGACCAGGCATATCAAGCGTCACTTCAACTCCATTCGTGAAAGTGTTCAAAATGGAGACATAGATATTTGTAAAGTACACACGGACCTGAATGTGGCAGATCCGTTGACTAAACCTCTCCCTAGAGCAAAACATGATCAACACCAGAACTGCATGGGTGTTCGATTCATCACAATGTAACTAGACTATTGACTCTAGTGTAAGTGGGAGACTGTTGGAAATATGCCCTAGATGCAATAATAAAATGGTTATTATTATATTTCTTTGGTCATGATAATTGTCTATTGTTCATGCTATAATTGTGTTATTCGAAAATCGTAATACATGTGTGAATACATAGACCACAACACGTCCCTAGTGAGCCTCTAGTTGACTAGCTTGTTGATCAAAAGATAGTCATGGTTTCCTGACTATGGACATTGGATGTCATTGATAACGGGATCACATCATTAGGAGAATGATGTGATGGACAAGACCCAATCCTGAGCATAGCTCAAAGATCATGTAGTTCGTTTGCTATAGCTTTTCCGAATGTCAAGTATCATTTCCTTAGACCATGAGATTGTGCAACTCCCGGATACCGTAGGAGTGCTTTGGGTGTGCCAAACGTCACAACGTAACTGTGTGACTACAAAGGTACACTATGGGTATCTCCGAAAGTGTCTGTTGGGTTGGCACAAATCGAGACTGGGATTTGTCACTCCGTATGACGGAGAGGTATCTCTAGGCCCACTCGGTAATGCATGATCATAATGAGCTCAATGTGACCAAGTGGTTGATCATGGGATCATGCATTACGGTATGAGTAAAGTGACTTGCCGGTAACGAGATTGAACAAGGTATTGGGATACCGACGATCAAGTCTCGGGCAAGTAACGTACGGATTGCCAAAGGGAATTGTATACGGGATTGATTGAATCCTCGACATCGTGGTTCATCCGATGAGATCATCGAGGAGCATGTGGGAGCCAACATGGGTATCCAGATCCCGTTGTTGGTTATTGACCGGAGAGTCGTCTCGGTCATGTCTGCGTGTCTCCCGAACCCGTAGGGTCTACACACTTAAGGTTCGGTGATGCTAGGGTTGTTGAGATATTAGTATACGGTAATCCTAAAGTTGTTCGGAGTCCCAGATGAGATCCCGGACGTCACGAGGAGTTCCGGAATGGTCCGGAGGTGAAGATTTATATATAGGAAGTCAAGTTTCGGCCATCGGGAAAGTTTCGGGGGTAATCGGTATTGTATCAGGACCACCGGAAGGGTCCCGGGGGTCCAGCGGGTGGGGACACCTATCCCGGAGGGCCCCATGGGCTGAAGTGGGAGGGGAACCAGCCCCTAGTGGGCTGGTGCACCCCCCATGGGCCTCCCCCTGCGCCTAGGGTTGGAAACCCTAGGGGTGGTGGGCGCCCCACTCGGCTTGGGGGGCACTCCACCCCCTTGGCCGCCGCCCCCCTTGGAGATTGCATCTCCTAGGGCCGGCGCCCCCTAGGGGTCCTATATATAGTAGGGGGGGAGGGCAGCCGCACCCTAGCCCCTGGCGCCTCGCTCTCCCTCCCGTGACACTCCTCCTCTCCCTGAGCTTGGCGAAGCCCTGTTGAGATCACCGTTGCTTCCACCACCACGCCGTCGTGCTGCTTGATCTTCATCAACCTCTCCTTCCCCCTTGCTGGATCAAGTTGGAGGAGACATCTTCCCAACCGTACGTGTGTTGAACGCAGAGGTGCCGTCCGTTCGGTGCTAGGTCATCGGTGATTTGGATCACGATGAGTACGACCTCATGAACCCCGTTCTCCTGAATGCTTCCGCGCCCGATCTACAATGGTATGTAGATGCACTCCCCTCTCCCTCGTTGCTAGATGACTCCATAGATTGATCTTGGTGATGCGTACAAAATTTTAAAATTCTGCTACATTCCCCAACAACATGCAACCAGATATCACACTGCCAAGTTAGAGCAAGCACCTTGGATGGTGGAGTAGGGGAGCGGAGACTTGGACCTTGTAATGCACTATCAGTACAAGGAGAATCGGTACAGATGCTCCATTTACGTTGCTGCAGAGGACCACCATCATCGCCTTTCTTACTCTTTTCCTTCCTCTTTCTTGATTTTGCCTTGTCAAGTCAAACCCACAAGAAAAAGGAATAAAATTTACTCTTCAGAACTCATTGATGCATGATACTGACGAACACTACTTTCATGTAAGACGAACACTACATATCACACTGCCAAGTAAGAGCAAGCACCTGTGATGGTGGTGTGGGGGAATTGCGGTGATCAACTAGAGAGCTACGTTGACTATCTTCATTTAGCCTTACTCTTTCTTGAGAATCATGTGGGGAGGATGACACTGCACTCTTTAAACGAGTATGGCGTCTCACAAAAACCCACCCGGGTGACTGTCTCATCATAAGTGATTGATGAGGGATACAAAAGAGCATTAGTTTGATGTACGAACATGGTTAATAGACATATGTAGTATGTATCAAAAACAGGAAGGCATGTCATTATCAAAGGTATAATGTGTAAAGTAAGCAGATGCAATTTAACCAAATTGGAAGCAATACAAGCTAGACACCATATGCAACATGCAACCACATTTGATAGCGCGAAGTTAAAGCAAGCACCTGGGATGGTTGTGTGTGGCAATTGAGATCATCAACTGCAGAGCTACGTTTACTGTCTCCAACTACTGACACTGCACCCGTTAGAGCGCTGGAACACTTAGTGCTTATCTTCGGATTACACTGGAGCGACTTCTGTCTTTTCTTTTCTACATTCATCAACACTGCGTCAGAGTCTGAAATACCCATGCATAAAAAAACAATAGTGTGAGTATGGGTGAAGTGTGTGCACAATTAGTACAGTGTAAAGGTAGCAGATAGTAGGTCGGTGAGAAATAAATGACGGGAGACATATGATAGCTCTATAACATGCATGGCACACTAAATTACTATAGGATTCTATGAAAATAACAGTCCGATGTACAAAGAACGGGCAGATCGCCTTCATCTACCTCCAGCGAGTTAGTGTTGACGATCTTCCTCGAAACGCCAGCGACCACTGGCCCAGTATTCCTCCCCTGCCTACGCCCTCCCCTCGACCTCACCGCACCGCCGTGCTTGGCATCGCCCCCCCGGCCATCCATTCAAGCCCTGCCGACCTCCAGATCGGGCGCCAGAAGCTCCTGCGCCCCACACCCCTATGATAGACACCGATGCGCCGCTTCCCCGGGGAACAGGCGGACTAGGTGCTCCGCGCGCCTAAGTGGGTGCTGCTTCTTTTAATTGCGGTTCGACTGACCCTGAATTGAAATCCAGGCGGGCTACTAACCTCTAGCAAAGGTGAAATAGTAAAAGGGAGGAAACCTTGTGCATTTAGTATCACGAAGAAGATGCAGTAAGAAGCGCTCAACTAGTTTATTTCGTGGGATGAATATGGTGTGAGCGGAGATGTAACATTTGCACGAATAAGGGAAGAGGAGTACCTCTTTCTGCTGGCAGTGCTATGTCCTCCTTCTATTTTTCCGACGATCTTCTTGTTGTTCGCCGAAAACCAGAAGTTGTGGAGGATGGTGCAGCCTTGGACGAACCGATGGCCAAGTTGTTGAGTGTGGTGCGGTGGCTGTCTGTCGGCGGCGGGGAAGAAGATCCGAGGCGGCGAACGACGGTGTAGCGGGAACAGCTCCGGTGCGGTGGACGGTTGCGACAGTGGAGCCGCAACAGTGAGGCGTAGGACAACGTGGTTGGAGTGGTTCTGGTACGGCGCACGTCGGCTTCGGCGTCGTGGAGGCATCTCTGCCTCGGCTTCAACCGCTAAGTCCTTGAGGGCGTTGCGGTTGCAGTTGCGTTGGACGACGACGTCAGGGTATCGGCTCCGGCGTGATGGAGGAGGGCGGCGGTGGATTGGCCGCTATGGGGTGGAGGACGGAGGAGGCTAGGGTTTTGCGGCTGGTGGAGAGGGCGTTTTCACGCCCATGGAGTATGAATGGGGAAACGGAGGGAGGCGGGGAACTAAGTGGGAACAATGTTTCGGTTTGAGACGCGCTTGTTTGAAATTTGGGGAAAGTTACATACTTTCCCGCCATCTAAAATTTCGGACATATTGCGGGTTGGGGGTAGGACAGTCATGTCAGGTGTCCCAAATGTGGGCGGGATAGATTTTGGCCGAGCGCATGGGTAGGCGCCCATGGCATATGAATGCTTCTCTGACGTCTTGGTGAAGTTACAAACCTACCCCGGTTTAGACCTTTGGACATCGGGCCGATAGGCTACACAGGCCAGAGTCAGGACAATAATTTCCTACCACCAAAACATTAGTCTCCTGCGGTTTTGGGTGACCAGAGGCCTATTTGGCGCTTCGTTCAATATTTGGGAGCAGAAGCATTAACGTTTTCGGTTCTCTTGAATTGAACTTTCAGGATTTGTCAAACTTCACAAATCTTTACTCTTGAAAATCCTAAAGCTACGATTATTTTGGAATGGAGGGGGTACATTTGAATATACATTGTACACGAGTATATGTTAAAAAATATGCAACTTACCTCAGTTCATGCATGGTTCCAGATATAATCTCCTTGGTTGCAAAAAAAAGTTAGATATGCGTATGAATATATATAGCATGTTCAAACTCACAACAAAGATTGATGCCCCCTTTTACATCTGATTTACAAATGCCATTATCTCGGGTTCAAATAGATGAATGCACTTCCTATGAATTCGAATCTTCGAAACCCCCTTTATGTTGAATTCGACATGTATTCTATTTCGTAGCTAGCAATTTGGAATGTATCCATGCAAGTGACAAATGTATAAAGTGCTTCACACTAACAACATGGAGTGCACTAATTAATGTTTATATATGAATTGCAAAAGCATCCGTTGCCTGTATTTCAAACCGCTCTCACTCTATGGATCGATAATATGAAATAAACACATGCACATGCTAGAATTCAATTGCAGTTGAAGAAAGAGCCTACTCCTGGTACTGTATATTAGTGATAGGGGTGTGTACAAAGTTCACGTGAATACCAGGCATTGTGCGTGTGTGTATACTATCGACGAACTAGCCCCCAAGCTTGTATAACATACTAAGGGCCTAGGGTTAAAAATCATATATAGTCGGCTTATCACCAGTGGGGATAGATTCCTCCGCGACTCTGGTAGCTTCGTGTTGTACACCGAGTCCTCCACATGGGTCTTCGTATAACACGTCTCGGTCCAACCTATATGTGGCGCAGGATGGAACCGACCCATGAGTCTTCATGTTGACCCACCACAACTAGAAATGATGTGCCCACCACACCACACATGCAATCAGCCACTAAGAAAATAAGCATATACAATAGTACAACAGTGTCTAGCTCACGATACGTCTCCATATTTTGTTGATGACACTGACGGACTTTGCATTTGATGCGTGCTCGGTATTTTGTTGAGGACACTTACGGTCATTGTATTTGAAGCGAAAGCATGATATGGTCACTGGACTTCAGAATAAGCTCATCATGGTCACCACATACATTTTGTCGTGCTAACCAACATGTGGTTGGATGGTTAGAGGAAAGTGGTTTCTCAATCCCACCAAGGTTAAAGTCCCGGTGCTCGCATTTATCTTGTGTTAAATTCAGTATTTTCCGTCGACGTACGTTCAGTGGGAGGAGACGTTCCACTCGACTACGAGGCACCTATGGTGACTTCGTAAAATCTCAAGATCATATATGCTGGCCCACTCTCTCGAAGGTGCTCATAGGGGTAGGGTTCGCGTGTGTGCGCTTATAGCGGTGAGTGCTTGCGCGTATATATGAGCCCTTGTGTCTGTACCGTGTTAAACAAATAAGGCTCACCCGTACAACTCCGTATTTTGTTGATGACACAATCAATTGACCAGTCAAATGTTCCACACGGCGAACTAGTGTTGCACCATCGGGGCGCGTAACCGTGGGGCCCACCTGTCAGCCCGTATATGAAAGAAAGAAATGGTAGTTTGAGTCTGTGCTGTGTTAATAAAATAGGAGTACATTTTAGGGTGATCATACGGTCACTGGCTCACCATACAGCTCCGTAATTTGTTGATAACACGATCAATTGACCAGTCAAACGGTCCACATTCAGCAGCGCACATTACCATAGGGCCCACCCGTCAGCACGTATATGAAGGACAAAAATGGTAATAAATTAGTGGTCGGTGGGTATTCGAAGTCGTGAGACCTTTGGTTGGTAGTCACCGGCGGTTGGGGGGCGTTCATTGGGCGGTGGGGTGGGGATCCTCGGAGAAAAAGCTCAGCGGGCGGGGGGGGGGGGGGGCTAGAGGGATGGCCGGTGCGGCGGCGGACCGGCGGTGGGGAGTGGTTTCGGGGAGGGCGGGCCGGCCGCGGCTGGCGGGGGCTGGCGGTTCGGCCGGTGGTGGCTGGCGGCTCAGGGGGGGGGTGGAGTTTGATGATAAACTAGAGGCCCTTGATTTCGTATCCAACGACTGGAAAATCTAATGACCAGAGATGAAAAAGTCAGTCGACTGACGTGTAGCCTCACCCCGCACGTACACATGCACGCACGCAAGACACGCGCGCATGTAGGCGTGCAACACTGACACGTACACACGCACGCATGCTGGCATGCAACACTGACATGTACACATGCACTCACGAACACATGCACGTACACACCCATGCATGCAACAGTGAAACGTACCCTTGCACGGACGCAACACTCGCACGCCTGCATGCACACAACACACGACGCAAGACACACGTTCAACCTATACGTGCATGCACCCTTTGTTAAGGACATGGATTGTTACGGGTATTAATCAATCTTATCTGTGATAAGCAAAACATTGATGTTTGCAGCTGTCTTTATGAATCACAACGTATCGAATAGGGTGTCAACATAGTAGGCTTATCTACATGAAAAAGATGACGTCACACTCAATGAACAATCATCGGTTTATGAAATGCCCGCTTCTGACCGCCCTGGCCCACCAAAGGTTCCTCTGCTGTGCGCTGCCTGCGTTGGGTCACTGACATGCATGCCATGCACCCAAAGAGCCCACATGTTAGTGGAAGAACGGCGCGGTGTCCTAGGTCAGAGTTGAGGGCGTCACTCGCGGCACGCCCGGCTGAACACACCTCCGTGCCGCATTCAAACGCCTCCATGAAACCCGCCCGTGTGGAAGCTGAGAAACCCACTCTGGACAAACATTCGTTCATGACCGGGCCGGCGTTAAACGCAACGCCGGCCGAGCTCCTCCTGTCCGCCATCTATTTAATCTCCTATTTAAACGAGGCCAAACGCCGGTCAAGAATCGCACACCTCCGCCGCTCCCCTATCTCCTCCACCATTTTGTCCACTCTTACAATGGCTTACGAAGAGTAGTTATTCCGCATCCAAGCCGGCTGGGTAGCCCGCCGGATATGAGCTATGCAGCTCACTGATCCACCTCCCTCCCATCGCCCGACGGAGCCAGTTGCCGCCCCAAGCCGGCGCGCGGTTCAGCAACTTGCCGCTCCAGGCCAACTCGACGAGGAGCGGCGCACAGGCGTTGTTGCTGCCGTCCACGCCGCCGCCTCGTACCGCGTCTCCCGTTTCTGTGGCCGAGACTCCCATGCCGGCGGCCGCGCCATGCAAGAAGCGACAGAAGCCGGGTGCGCGGAGAGCGACGAGTCAGTGGCCAGCGCCTCCGCGTCCGCTGCCATCATCGAGGAGAAGTAGAACACGGGAGGCCGCCGCCGCTTGGGTCCCATGAAGGCCACCGCGGAGGTGACGCCGGCGTACACAGCAGGTGTCTTGCTGGATCCTTTTTTTGCGAGGACCTTCGTCGACCCCGCATGGGCTCCACGGAAGAGGGGAATGTTAGGATGAACTCGAGCCGGTGCCGGCCATGGCGAAGTAGTGGTCGGTGATGAACTCGAACCGGTGTCGACCACCATCATCTTGGGCACCAACCAATGATATCAGTTGGGCAGTGGGGAAGCGAGCCGTCCTTTGCGCTGAAGCATATACCTCCGGGGCTCCCGGCAGCCCGGTGATCGTGCTGCCGGACATGAGGAACACAAATCGATCGGCGGGCGACCATTTAGGCCAGGTATTATATACCTATGCTGTCTAGAACTAGCACCGCGTAGTTCATTTGAATGTAATGAAATCCGTCATGTTTGTACGAAAATCCAGTATTTTATATGATTTCTGTCGTTGTTTATATGAAATATCAGTTTGTCTACATGTTTGCGTGAATTTCGTCCGGTTGGTTGAGTTGCTGTCATAATGTGTGTGACTACGGTTGGATGGCGTAATTTGCGGGTCGCCGGTCGGTCTACGGGCGGCTCGAGCGGTGTTGTGGGACAAAAAAACACAGCTCGTGCGAGCTCGTCTCCAACATGCGCAATGGAGGATGCATGACAGCATGAGCACCCGAGCCATTCCTCGTTCATCGGTGGCAAAGGCACCGATGGACAAAAGGGTCGCCAAAATTTTGGCTACCCCGGGCAAGATCCAAACAGCCCCTCCCAATAGATTCAGATCCCTCTTTCGCCGTGGAATTTTGCCATTTGTTGTTTTCATGGACTAGCAAGATGCCCGTGCATTGCACGGAACATCAAGATGCATTTTTTACAAACTCCCGCATGCATGCAAGGGATAATTAATGTTCTCCTTTGCTAGTACCACGAGGCAAACACCATTAATATTGCATCGATTAGTGTTAGTTGCCTTGTATATCTGCAAATTGTAATTTTGATAGTGGCCCCTTGTATATAAAAATGGAGGGAGAAAGATGAGAGATAAGGTGAGGAGGAGTGGGGCGTGGTGGTGACTGGTGGTCGGACTGGGCGTTGGCATGGGGATGGACAGCGCATTGTGTCTAGGTTTGTATCTCTCTCACACACACCCACGTAGGTTGGGGACGTGCACGAAGAGAAGAGGTGCACGCACGGCGCATGTACTTCCGTCTCTTTCCCAACCACACCCGTGCGGGTACACGGTGGAGCTCATTTCTGTATGAAAAGGCAGCCCACGTGGTAATTTGGCACATGTACTGGTTTTCCACTTGGTGGAGGGAGGATCGTCTACCACGGGTGAACAAACAAATTGCGACTTGACGCGTTATGTTAAATTAAAAAAAGAGGCAAACCATGTGGGGCCTACCTTCGAGGCAAGGCTCTATACACTAGAGTACTTTTGACGTGTCCCGTCAACTCGCAGAACGAGGAGAAGCTTACTTAGTACGCCGTCTCCCCCGCCCATGGGCGCGGTGGCTCGCAGGATGAGGTGAAGCTTGCTTACTACGCCTTACGCCCGCTCCCTCGCCCACGCGCGCGGTGGCTCGCAGCACGAGGAGAAAATTTTACTACTCCCTCCGTTTACTCCTCGTCCCTACTACGTACTTTCGTTAGTACTCCCTCCATTTACTTATACAAGGCCACTATAAAAAGATACATTTTGCATCTATACAAGGCCACAAATAGTAATCGAGACAAAAGTTACTACTCCCTCCTTTCAAGTTTATGGCTCAATTTCAAAATCTCTCCAACCAAGGTAGACGGTGAGTGGTCGAATTAATTTCGTAGTTTGCACAAGTAATTAGTACGCTCGTTTTTCTCAAGAAGTTATGTTTACCGAGGCATTAATTAGAATGAATGCATGAATGACCACTAAATTTCCATGAACTTGTACATGCATTGGTTAGTTTCCTCTTGACACTGCTTGCGTCGGGTGATCTAACGCACCTCGAAATCCAACATGTAATGGTACTACTACTAGTATAGTAGAATTGAGACTTATCAAACGGAAAAACGAATTTTTTTAGATGAGCCCTATAAACCCTAGTGGGTACGTACTCCGTAAAAACAGATTTTTCCAAAACTAAGTCGCTCCCTTTCATGAATTCTGTAGTATACTCCTCCGTCGATGCTCCCTTTCATGAATTATGTACTTCCTGTCGCCGACATGTGGGACATATAGCAACCGGGTCGACGTGTCAAGCACCAAATAACAGTGCAGAACAGCAAGGGGACGCACCCCACTTGTACCGGCCCAGTAGTAGTAATGAGCAATGAGACGTCAAATCACAATGCCGCACTTCCCCAGACGGACGAAGCATCCATTATTTCACACTTTGGTTCGCCATCATCTCAAACCACGTACTAGTATTGCTTCTGCCTCAAGAGGAACACGTGCATCGCCTTGGTACATCATGACACGTGGGACCGCATGACTGGCCATGCTCCCCCGCTGATCGCTCGGTAAAATCACCTCATTTTTACTATACTTCCTCCGTATCGGTTGTTGGGGATCGTAGCACAAATTTAAAATTTTCTATGCATCACCAAGATCAATCTATGGAGTCATCTAGCAATGAGAGGGAGAGGAGTGCATCTACATACCCTTGTATATCATGAGCGGAAGCGTTCAAGAGAACGGGGTTGGTGGAGTCGTACTCGTCGTGATCCAAATCACCGATGGCCGAGCGCCAAACGGACGGCACCTCCGTGTTCAACACACATATAGTTGGGAGAGACGTCTCCTCCTTCTTGATCCAGCAAGGGAAGGAGAGGTTGATGGAGATCCAGCAGCACGACGGCGTGGTGGTGGAAGTAGCGGGATCCCAGCAGGGCTTCGCCAAGCGCAAGCGGGGAGGAAGAGGTGTCACGGGAGGGAGGGAGGCGCGAGGGACTTGGGTGCGGCTGCCCTCCCTCCCCTCCACTATATATAGGGGGCCTAGGGGGGCGCCGGCCCCTAGAGATCCCATCTAAAGGGAAGGGCGGTGGCCTAGGGGGTGGCTTGGCCCCCAAGCCAAGTGGAGGCGCCCCCACCCCCTTAGGGTTTCCAACCCTAGGCGCAAGGGAGGCCCAAGGGGGGCGCACCAGCCCACCAAGGGCTGGTTCCCTTCCCACTTCAGCCCATGGGGCCCTCCGGGATAGGTGGCCCCACCCGGTGGACCCCCGGGACCCTTCCAGTGGTCCCGGTACAATACCGGTGACCCCCGAAACTTTCCCGGTAGCCGAAACTAGACTTCCTATATACAAATCTTTACCTCCGGACCATTCCGGAACTCCTCGTGACGTCCGGGATCTCATCCGGGACTCCGAAAAACTTTCGGGTTACCGCATACTAATATCTCTACAACCCTAGCGTCACCGAACCTTAAGTGTGTAGACCCTACGGGTTCGGGAACCATGCAGACATGACCGAGACAACTCTCTGGCCAATAACCAACAGTGGGATCTGGATACCCATGTTGTCTCCCACATGTTCCACGATGATCTCATCGGAAGAACCACGATGTCGAGGATTCAATCAATCTCGTATTCAATTCCCTTTGTCAATCGGTACGTTACTTGCCCGAGATTTGATCGTCGGTATCCCAATACCTCGTTCAATCTCGTTACCGGCAAGTCACTTTACTTGTTTCGCAACACATCATCCCGTGACCAACCCTTAGTAACATTGAGCTCATTACGATGATGTCTTACCGAGTGGGTCCAGAGATACCTCTCTGTCATACAGAGTGACAAATCCCAGTCTCGATTCATGCCAACCCAACAGACACTTTCAGAGATACCTGTAGTGCACCTTTATAGCCACCCAGTTACGTTGTGACGTTTGGTACACCCAAAGCATTCCTACGGTATCCGAGAGTTGCACAATCTCATGGTCTAAGCAAAGCATACTTGACATTAGAAAAGCTCTAGCAGACGAACTACACGATCTTGTGCTATGCTTTGGATTGGGTCTTGTCCATCACATCATTCTCCTAATGATGTGATCCCGTTATCAATGACATCTAATGTCCATAGTCAGGAAACCATGACTATCTGTTGATCAACGAGCTAGTCAACTAGAGGCTCACTAGGGACATGTTGTGGTCTATGTATTCACACATGTATTACGATTTCCGGATAACACAATTATAGCATGAACAATGGACAATTAACATGAACAAGGAAATATAATAATAACCACTTTATTATTGCCTCTAGGGCATATTTTCAACAGTCTCCCACTTGCACTAGAGTCAATAATCTAGTTACATTGTGATGAATCGAACACCCATAGAGTTCTGGTGTTGATCATGTTTTGCTCGAGGAAGAGGTTTAGTCAACGGATCTGCGACATTCAGGTCTGTATGCACTTTACAAATATCTATGTCTCCATTTTGAACATTTTCACGAATGGAGTTGAAGCGACGCTTGGTATGCCTGGTCTTCCTGTGAAACCCGGGCTCCTTGGCAAGGGCAATAGCTCCAGTGTTGTCACAGAAGAGAGTCATCGGGCCCTGACGCATTGGGAATAACTCCTAGGTCGGTAATGAACTCCTTCACCTAGATTGCTTCTTGTACTGCTTCCGAGGCTGCCATGTACTCCACTTCACATGTAGATCCCGCCACGACGCTTTGCTTGCAACTGCACCAGCTGACTGCCCCACCATTCAAAATATACACATATCCGGTTTGTGACTTAGAGTCATCCAGATCTGTGTCGAAGCTAGCATCGACGTAACCTTTTACGACGAGCTCTTCATCACCTCCATAGACGAGAAACACATCCTTAGTCCTTTTCAGGTATTTCAGAATATTCTTGACCGCTGTCCAGTGTTCCATGCTGGGATTACTTTGGTACCTTCCTACCAAACTTACAGCAAGGTTTACATCAGGTCTGGTACACAGCATGGCATACATGATAGACCCTATGGCCGAGGCATAGGGGACGACACTCATCTTTTCTCTATCTTCTGCCGTGGTCGGGCATTGAGCCGTGCTCAATCTCATACCTTGCAATACAGGCAAGAACCCCTTCTTGGATCTTCAATATCTTGTCAAGGTACGTACTCTGTGAAAGACCAATGAGGCGTCTCGATCTATCTCTATAGATCTTGATGCCTAATATATAAGCAGCTTCTCCAAGGTCCTTCATTGAAAAACACTTGTTCAAGTAGGCCTTTATGCTTCCAAGAATTCTATATCATTTCCCATCAATGGTATGTCATCCACATATAATGTGAGAAATTCTACAGAGCTCCCACTCACTTTCTTGTAAACACAGGCTTCTCCATAAGTCCGCGTAAACCCAAACGCTTTGATCATCTCATCAAATCGAATGTTCGAACTCCGAGATGCTTGCACCAGCCCATAGATTGAGCGTTGGAGCTTGCACACCTTGTCAGCATTCTTAGGATCGACAAAACCTTCCGGCTGCATCATATACAATTATTCCTTAAGGAAACTATTAAGGAATGCCGTTTTGACGTCCATTTGCCATATCTCATAATCATAAAATGCGGCAATTGCTAACATGATTCGGACGGACTTCAGCTTCGCTACGGGTGAGAAAGTCTCATCGTAGTCAACCCCTTGAACTTGTCGATAACCCCTAGCGACAAGCCGAGCCTTATAGATGGTCACATTACCATCCGCGTCTGTCTTCTTCTTAAAGATCCATTTATTTTCTATGGCTCGCCGATCAACGGGCAAGTCAGTCAAAGTCCATACTTCGTTTTCATACATGGATCCTATCTCGAATTTCATGGCTTCCAGCCATTTGTCAGAATCTGGGCCCGCCATCGCTTCTTCATAGTTCGAAGGTTCACCATTGTCTAACAACATGATTTCCAGGACAGGGTTGCCGTACCACTCTGGTGCGGAACATGTCCTTGTGGACCTTCAAAGTTCAGTAGCAACTTGATTTGAAGTTTCATGATCATCATCATTAACTTCCTCCCTAGTCGGTGCAGGTACCTCAGGAACACATTCTTGAGCTGTGCCACTCTCCGGTTCAAGAGGCAATACTTCATCAAGTTCTACTTTCCTCCCACTTACTTCTTTCGAGAGAAACTCTTTCTCTAGAAAGGACCCATTCTTGGAAACAAAGGTCTTGCCTTCGGATCTAAGGTAGAAGGTATACCCAATAGTTTCTTTAGGGTATCCTATGAAGACGCATTTTTTCGATTTGGGTTCGAGCTTTTCAGGTTGAAATTTCTTGACATAAGCATCGCATCCCCAAACTTTCCGAAATGACAGCTTAGGTTTCTTGCCAAACCACAATTCATATGGTGTCGTCTCAACGGATTTCGATGGAGCCCTATTTAAAGTGAATGCGGCAGTCTCTATAGCATAACCCCAAAATGATAGCGGTAGATCGGTAAGAGACATCATAGATCGTACCATGTCCAATAGGGTGCGATTACGATGTTCGGACACACCATTACGCTACGGTGTTCCAGGCGGCGTGAGTTGTGAAACTATTCCACATTTCCTTAAGTGCGTGCCAAATTCATGACTCAAATATTCCCCCCCACGATCTGATCGTAAGAAATTGATTTTCCTGTCACGTTGATTCTCAACCTCACTCTGAAATTCCTTGAACTTTTCAAAGGTCTCATACTTGTGTTTCATTAAGTAGACATACCCATATCTACTCAAGTCATCAGTGAGGGTGAGAACATAACGATAGCCACCGCGAGCCTCAACACTCATTGGACCGCACACATCAGTATGTATGATTTCCTATAAGTTGGTTGCTCGCTCCATTGTTCCGGAGAACGGAGTCTTGGTCATTTTGCCCATGAGGCATGGTTCGCACGTGTCAAATGATTCATAATCAAGAGACTCCAAAAGTCCATCTGCATGGAGTTTCTTCATGCGTTTGACACCAATGTGACCAAGGCGGCAGTGCCACAAGTATGTGGGACTATCATTATCAACCTTACATCTTTTGGCATTCACACTATGAATATGTGTAACATCACGTTCGAGATTAAATAAGAATAAACCATTGACCAGCGAGGCATGACCATAAAACATGTCTCTCATATAAATAGAACAACCATTATTCTCAGATTTAAATGAGTAGCCATCTCGCATTAAACGAGATCCAGATACAATGTTCATGCTCAGAGCTGGAACTAAATAACAATTATTGAGGTTTAAAACTAATCCTGTAGGTAAATGCAGAGGTAGCGTGCCGACGGCGATCACATCAACCTTGGAACCATTCCCGACACGCATCGTCACCTCGTCCTTCGCCAGTCTCCGTTTATTTCGCAGTTCCTGTTTTGAGTTACAAATATGAGCAACTGCACCGGTATCAAATACCCAGGAGCTACTACGAGCGCTGGTTAGGTACACATCAATAACATGTATATCACATATACCTTTGGTATTGCCGGCCTTCTTATCCGCTAAGTACTTGGGGCAGTTCCGCTTCCAGTGACCGTTTCCCTTGCAATAAAAGCACTCAGTCTCAGGCTTGGGTCCATTCTTTGGCTTCTTCCTGGCAGCTTGCTTACCGGGCGTGGCAACTCCCTTGCCATCCTTCCTGAAGTTCTTTTTACCCTTGCCTTTCTTGAACTTAGTGGTTTTATTCACCATCAACACTTGATGTTCCTTTTTGATTTCCACCTCCGCTGATTTCAGCATTGAATATACCTCAGGAATGGTCTTTTCCATCCCCTACATATTGAAGTTCATCACAAAGCTCTTGTAGCTAGGTGGGAGCGACTGAAGGATTCTGTCAATGACCGCATCATCCGGGAGATTAACTCCAAGCTGAGACAAGCGGTTGTGCAACCCAGACATTTTGAGTATGTGTTCGCCGACGGAACTATTTTGCTCCATCTTACAACTGTAGAACTTGTCGGAGACTTCATATCTCTCGACCCGGGCATGAGCATGGAAAACCATTTTCAGCTCTTGGAACATCTCATATGCTCCGTGTTTCTCAAAACGCTTTTGGAGCCCCGGCTCTAAGCTGTAAAGCATGCCGCACTAAACCAGGGAGTAATCATCACTACGCGTCTGCCAAGCGTTCATAACGTCTTGTTCTGCTGGGAAAACAGGTGCTTCACTGATAACCCACAAGTATAGGGGATCAATTGTAGCCTCTTTCGATAAGTAAGAGTGTTGAACCCAACGAGGAGCTAAAGGTAGAACAAATATTCCCTCAAGTTCTATCGACCACCGATACAACTCTACGCACGCTTGACGTTCGCTTTACCTAGAACAAGTATGAAACTAGAAGTACTTTGTTGGTGTTTTTGGGTAAGCTTCCAAGAAAGTAAAGAACACGAAAATAAAAGCTAGGGGCTGTTTAGATAAAGACACAACTAAATTAGTTTTAGTAGAGAGCTTTTGTCAACAAGAAAGTTATTTGTCCCTAGGCAAATGATAACTAGACCGGTAATCATTATTGCAATTTTATTTGAGGGAGAGGCATAAGCTAACATACTTTATCTACTTGGATCATATGCACTTATGATTGGAACTCTAGCAAGCATCTGCAAGTACTAAAGATTCATTAAGGTAAAACCCAACCATAGCATTAAAGTATCAAGTCCCCTTTATCCCATACGCAAACAACCTACTTACTCGGGTCTGTGCTTCTGTCACTCACGCCACCCACCATAAGAAAATCATGAACATATTGCAAACCCTACAGCGGGAATCCCTCACGCTTGCGCGACACGGAGAGCACCATAGGACAACACCAATAATAAAACATACAACTCAAACCAATCACGATCATCAAATAGCCATTAGGACAAAACAGATCTACTCAAACATCATAGGATAGCCATACATCATTGGTAAATAATATATAGCGTTGAGCACCATCTTTAAGTAGAGATTACAGCGGGTAAGAGAGAGGTTACACCGCTGCATAGAGGGGGGAAGAGTTGGTGATGGTGGCGGTGAAGTTATTGGTGAAGATTGTGGTGATGATGATGACCCCCGGTGGCACTCCGGCGCCACCGGAAGCGAGGGGGAGAGAGCCCCCTCCTTCTTCTTCTTCCTTGACCTTCTCCCTAGATGGGAGAAGGGTTTCCCCTCTGGTCCTTGGCTCCCATGGCGTGGGAGGGGCGAGAGCCCCTCCGAGATTGGATCTATCTCTCTGTTTCTCTCTGGTTATGCGTTCTTTTCTGGCTCTGTTTCACCGTTTCGTGTATATATGGAGATCCGTAACTCCGATTGGCCTGAAACCTTCACCGTGATTTTTTCCCGAATATTAGCTTTCTTGCGGCAAAAGAAGAGCATCAACCGCCTTACAGTGGGCTCACGAGGGTAGGGGGCGCTCCATAAGGGGGGGGGCACCCCCCTGCCTCGTGACCACCTCGGGCACTGGTTCGCGTTGATTTTCCTTTCGAATTTTCCATATTTTCCAAAAATAAGCTTCATCTGTTTTTATCCCGTTTGGACTCCATTTGATATGGATATTATGCGAAACCAAAAACATGCAACAGACATGAACTAGGACTGGGCACTGGATCAATATGTTAGTCCCAGAAATAATATAAAAAGTTGCCAAAAAGTATATGAAAGTTGAATAATATTGGCATGGAACAATCAAAAATTATAGATACGACAGAGACGTATCAGCATCCCCAAGCTTAATTCCTGCTCGTCCTCGAGTAGGTAAATGATAAAAAAGATAATTTTTGATGTGGAATGCTACCTAGCATAATCTTGATCATATGTCTAATCATGGCATGAATATTAAGACACAAGTGATTCAAAGCAATAGTCTATCCTTTGACATAAAAATAATAATACTTCAAGCATACCAACCAAGCAATTATGTCTTATTGAAATAACATAGCCAAAGAAAGCTCATCCCTACAAAATCATATAGTCTGGCTATGCTCCATCATCACCACACAAAATATTCACATCATGCACAACCCTGATGACAAGGCAAGCAATTGTTTCATACTTTTGACGTTCTCAAACCTTTTCAACTTTCACGCAATACATGAGCGTGATCCATGGACATAGCACTATAGGTGGAATAGAATATGATGATGGGGGTTATGTGGAGAAGACAAAAAGGGAGAAAGTCTCACATCAACTAGGCGTATTAACGGGCTGTGAAGATGCCCATTAATAGATATCAATGTGAGGAGTAGGGATTGCCATGCAATGGATGCACTAAGAGCTATAAGTTTATGAAAGCTCAAACTGGAAACTAAGTGGGTGTGCATCCAACTTGCTTTCTCATGAAGACCTCGGGCATTTGAGGAAGCCCATCACCGGAATATACAAGCCAAGTTCTATAATGAAAATTCCCACTAGTATATGAAAGTGATAACTCAAGAGACTCTCTATATGAAGAACATGGTGCTACTTTGAAGCACAAATGTGGTAAAAGGATAGTAACATTGCCCCTTCTCTCTTTTTCTCTCATTTTTTCCTTTTTTTTCTTTTTTTCTTTTTTTGTAGGATTCTTTGGCCTCTCTCTCTCCTTTTTTGGGGGGCTTCTTTGGCCACTTTTATTTTGATAACCTCACATGGGACAATGTTCTAATAATGATGATCATCACACTTTTATTTACTTACAACTCAATATTACAACTCGATATCTAGAACAAAGATATGACTTTATATGAATGCCTCCGGCGGTGTACCGGTATGTGCAACGATCTAGCATAGCAATGACATCAAAAAACGACAAGCCATGAAAACATCATTCTAGCTATCTTACGATCATGCAAAGCAATATGACAATAAATGCTCAAGTCATGTATATGATGATGATGGAAGTTGCATGGCAATATATCTCGGAATGGCAATGGAAATGCCATGATAGGTAGGTATGGTGGATGTTTTGAGGAAGGTATATGGTGGGTTTATGGTACCGGCGAAAGTTGCGCAGTACTAGAGAGGCTAGCAATGGTGGAAGGGTGAGAGTGCGTATAATCCATGGACTCAACATTAGTCATAAAGAACCCACATACTTATTGCAAAAATCTATTAGTCATCGAAACAAAGTACTACGCACATGCTCCTAGGGGGATAGATTGGTAGGAAAAGACCATTGCTCGTCCCCGACCGCCACTCATAAGGAAGACAATCAATAAATAAATCATGCTCCGACTTCGTTACATAACGGTTCACCATACGTGCATGCTACGGGAATCACAAACCTCAACACAAGTATTTCTAAAATCCACAACTACCCACTAGCATGACTCTAATATCACCATCTTTATATCGTAAAACTATTGCAAGGAATCAAACATATCATATTCAGTGATCTACAAGTTTTATGTAGGATTTTATGACTAACCATGGGAATGACCAATTCCTATCATCTCTCTAAAGAGATATAAGTGAAGCAAGAGAGTTTAACTCTTTATACAAAAGATATGCCCATGCTCTAACAAATATAAGTGAAGCAAAAGAGCATTCTACAAATGGCGGTTGTCTATGTAAAGAGAAACAGTCAATCCAAACTTCAAATGATATAAGTGAAGCACATGAAGCATTCTATAAAGCCATACTCAAAAGATATAAGTGAAGTGCAAAGAGCATTCTATAAATCAACCAAGGGCTATCTCATACCAGCATGGTGCATAAAAGAAAAATGAAAACTAAATGCAAAAGATGCTCCAAGATTGCACATATCGCATGAACTAAACGAATCCGAAAACATACCAATACTTGTTGAAGAAAGAGGGGATGCCTTCCCAGCATCCCCAAGCTTAGACGCTTGAGTCTCCTTGAATATTTACTTGGGGTGCCTCGGGCATCCCCAAGCTTGAGCTCTTGCCTCTCTTCCTTCTTCTCACATCGAGACCTTCTCGATCATCGAACACTTCATCCACACAAAACTCCAATAGAAAACTCGGTAAGATCCGTTAGTATAATGAAGCAAATCACTACTCTAAGTACTGTTGCAAATCAATTCATATTTTTTTGCATTGTGTCTACTGTAATATAACTTTTAATGGCTTAATACATTAATATGAATCGATAGTTTCATCAAAACAAGCAAACTATGCATCAAAAACAGAATCTTTCTAAAACAGAACAATCTGTAATAATTTGAACATTCACCATACTTCTGATACTTGAAAAATTCTGCCAAAATTAGGAAAAATAAACAATTTGTACAGCAAGACAGTGCAAAAATAATCAGAACCATTTGACGTTCCAGTAAAACATTAAAATTCACACACTACAGCCAAAGTTTCTGTCCTGCACCGCACAAACCAACAAGCATCGTAAACATCCTAAAGGCAAACATTGGCACATTATTTTTATAATACAATGGAATTGTATAAGGGGATAATTATTTTTATTGAAAAGTTTCCTTTTTGAAAAAGTTTTGGGTTCCCCTCTTTATTTTTGTTGTTTTTAAACTATATAAAAGCACTCAACAGAAATAAATGACTCTCTAAAACTTCTGGGTCGTCTCCCTGGCAGCGCTTTCTTTAAAGCCATTAAGCTAGGCATGTAGTGCTCAAGTAGTGAATCCACCCGGATCCCAAGGTATATCAAAGCCAATTTGAATCAACAATGATTTGTAATTTAGTGGTGAGCACAAGGTAACATATATCATGTAATGACGAAGTCTAACTCTCTTCCTATGCATCGGCATGTCATAAAAGAACAATTCATGCACACAAAGTAAAGGCCAATGCATAGTATAAACAGTTTCTTGCAATTTTATCGTGTTGGAAACATAGAGAGGTAGAGATATAGTTCCTCTCTCATAATAATTGCAAGTAGGAGCAGCAAGCACATGCATATTATACTCATCAAAATCATCATGTGTAGTAGTAAAAGGCAACCCATCAATATAATCCTTAATAAGTGCAAACTTCTCCGATATAGTGTAGTTGGGAGAATTCAAAAAGATAATAGGACTATCATGCATGGGTGCAATAGCAACAACTTCATGTTTAACATAAGGAACTATAGCAAGTTCATCTCCATAAGCATCATTCATATTGGCATCTTGGCCACAAGCATAGCAAGCATCATCAAAAAGGGATATTTCAAGAGAATCAAAGGGATCATAACAGTCATCATAGCAATCATCCTTTGGTAAGCACGAAGGGGAATTAAACAATGTACGAGTTGAAGAGTTACTCTCATTAGAAGGTGGGCACGGGTGATCAATCCGCTCTTCCTCCTTTTGTTCTTCGCTCTCCTCCTCATCTCTTTCATCCAATGAGCTCACAGTTTCATCAATTTCTTCTTCCATAGACTCCTACAAAATATTAGTCTCTTCTTGGACAGCGGAGTATTCCTCAATATATTGTTTAACATAGGTATTAGAAGCATAATTCTCATAACAATATTCAAGTATAGAAAAAATTTCATATTTGTAAAGAGTGGCATCATACTTTTCAGTCAAAGAAGCAATTTCAAAAGCACCCTTAAAAGCAACAAATTCTTCAATTTGTTGAACATGATAGTAATTATAAACACCCTTAGCATATGAAGATAAGATTCCATTATCAATAAACTCACATTGGTAGGGAAGGTGTTTCTTAGGGTTTTCAGAACAACAAGTAAAATCATAATAATAACATAAATTCCAAGCATAGCATTGCATAGTATTAATTTGATGCTGTAAAAGTTTCCCTTTTTGAGATATTCGGTGTCACACATAACAAGCATGCTCATCTAAAGATTTGACCTCAACTAGGCTAGTTGGGGTTTCAGCACGGGCACATAGGGATTGAAGATGATCCAAGTAATAAGCTTCAGCAGTGTGATAGATTTTGAGTGGTTCTTCAACCATTGGTTCAGTAGGTACAACTAATTTTTTTGGTATTTTGCGTTTCCTACCCATAATTAAAGATAGAAAACAACTAAGAACAGCAAAATAAAAATTACTTAGTGATAAAGTAAACATCACACACGAGAATATTCACCCCACGCTATTGCTCCCCGGCAACGGCGCCAGAAAAAGGGCTTGATAACCCACAAGTATAGGGGATCAATTGTAGCCTATTTCGATAAGTAAGAGTGTCGAAACCAACGAGGAGCTAAAGGTAGAACAAATATTCCCTCAAGTTCTATCGACCACCTATACAACTCTACGCACGCTTGACGTTCGCTTTACCTAGAACAAGTATGAAACTAGAAGTACTTTGTAGGTGTTTTTGGGTAAGCTTGCAAGAAAGTAAAGAACAAGAAAATAAAACCTAGGGGCTGTTTAGATAAAGACACAACTAAATTAGTTTTAGTAGAGATCTTTTGTCAACAAGAAAGTTATTTGTCCCTAGGCAATTGATAACTAGACCAGCAATCATTATTGCAATTTTATTTGAGGGAGAGGCATAAGCTAACATACTTTCTCTACTTGGATCATATGCACTTATGATTGGAACTCTAGCAAGCATCCACAACTACTAAAGATTCATTAAGGTAATACCCAACCATAGCATTAAAGTATCAAGTGTGGGGACCCCGACTCATAAGTCGAGATCACCGAATGCACGTGTACAGTGATCCTAGCGATCAATGCTCACTGAACACACAGAAGCTGAGTAACAAGAGTCTTACATCCATACATACCGTTCTACACAAGTAGGACCATTATGGTCAAGTCTTGAGTGTATCATCGCAGCGGAAATCTTCAATAACAACTTGGACCCATGCCATTTGCCTTAACCCTACAGGCATTCTGACTGGGAAGCGTCCTAGCTCGCATGTTCGTCGCCAAAGTATTCTTCATTATATCTTGTTCTTTCATGCCTGGCCAATAAAATAACCAGTGGCAAGCCAATGAGTACTTTGAATGTACTTGCAAGCAACCCAAGGGTGATAACAGAATAATTATGCAAGGCACTACTGCTAATTTGGCATTTTTGCGGAAAGCTAGTTTTTCTCATGCAAGTATGATCAACATTTATCAAGGATATGAATGCGTCTTCAACAAGTATCAGGAGGTTACAGACATCAACATCGAGAGAGAGAGAGTTATGAACAACTCATGCTCAAGCTCATCGTGACTTCCTCACGAATCACGTCAATAGATTTACCAAACCATGTTGTTTGTCGGAAACATATGGACATAGTCTAAGCAGCACCACCCAACTGTCCTTGACCGTGGACATGGCTATTCGAATAGTTTTACACTCTGCAGAGGTTGCACACTTTACCCACAAGATCCGGGGAACTTCCGTGTCATCCACGACCCGCGGTACCTCAAGTACCCGGGGTAAGCACCCGATCACTATCTTTCCCTAGACGATACTAACATAGAGTCCACTCGATTGGTAGTAACCCCCGTGCCCAACATTTCACAACTTAAAATTGTGGAGCCTCGCTCCCATATTCATCACATACCACTGGCATGGGGTACCAACGGTGTGTCCGGTGCCCCATAAAAATGTTCTTGGCCGCCCTACCTGGCACGACTCTGTCCCGAGAGAGAGCACCAACTCTCCCCCGTCACTACTAATGCGGGCTCCAAGCTAGTATCGGCCTAGGTAATCAATAATGCCCTTTCCCATACAAGGGTAGAGTGATTGCGCATGTAAGGTTGGGACAGTAGACAAATCTTAAATCTAACCCGTCTCTGTAAACAACACTTTTATCGAGCCTCGGTACACTACCTCTCCACCAAGTAGTGACCTAGTTCATTATCATCTCCCAGGGGCATTAGTGGCACCCACTGGGCTTTTTTTTGCAAGTATGTCAAACCACACTTGTTTCTTTCCATGCATAACCCTGACCCACTTTGCGTAGCCATTTACTATAGCATATTTCTACAACCCACCAACACAACTCTAAGCAAGGGTAGAATCATGAACAGTGCAAGTATCAATGGAGTTGCAATGGAGGCAAGCCTAGCAAGGTTGCCATTCAAGGTATATCATGTACTCAATGAAGCAACAAAAATGCCATCATGATGTAAAATGGTTCATCATGGTCAAAGGGCTGCTTGCCTGTTTTAACAAAGTCTACGAGGTCTTCAAATATCTCTGGCCCAACTCCAAGCATTTCGTCTACTTCGTGAACTATCGTTGAAAGCAACCATAATAAGCAACATAACAAGGCAGGAAATAAAAGTGCTCTAAAAATATTAATTTGACTTTTCTAGGACATCTCTGGTTATATGAAAAATAACCAGAGTGGTTTCATTGGAATTGGGTCAGTGGATATTTCTAAACATTTTGATATGATGGAATCAAGGGGTTTATGGGTTTGCAAGAAGTGTATAGAAATATATTTTTGAAAAATGAGCAAAGGCACCCATTTAACAAACCATGCTTTTAGAAGCATCTAGGAGTTGGTTTCACTGGATTTGGAGTTCAAATGAATATTCTATGGATTTGCAAAGTTGACAAACATGAAGAAATGGCTCATTATTTTGTGGGGTACAGAAAGTATTAAGAAAAATGTTCATAAACTAAGTTATGAACTTAGAAACATCTAGGAATTTGAATCATGGCATTTGGATCAAATTTGAGCTCTCTGTGATTTTCTAAAGTTCATCACAGAAATGGAAATGGGATTTTGATAAATATTTCCGAGGAGAAAGTTTCTGGAAAAATGTGTAGCACCATGTGATAGATCATGATTTGTGGATCCCCTAGAAATTTGAATCATCAAATTTGGATATCATTTGAATTATTTGTGGATTTTACAAGTTTACAGAAAAAAGAAAAAGAAAAAGATTTTTACCCAAACGGGCTGGACCTTGGCGGCAACAGCGTGCATTGGGTGAGGCTTAACGGCAGGGCGCCACTGGGCCGGCCCAGCATCTCAGCCGCGCACGCTGGGGGGTGACGTCGGAGGAGGCTCCGTGGAATACGCCTTCGCGGGAGAGGCGAAATTTCCACTGTCCGTCTCCACTTAAACGGGCGGGGCCCGCCCACCGGGTCGCTGACGAGCGGGCCCGGGGCTCAGGCCGTCTCCTACCTCCCGCTCGAACAGAGTAGAGGCAGGGGAGGCAAGGCCGAGCGGCGCCGGCGCTCTCCCGGGCGACACAGGCCACCTCCGGCGGCGCCCGGCACACCGGAGGACTCAGTGCGCCGCGGCGCACCCGTACATGTGCTGCACGCCCATGGGGAAGCCCGGGAAGAGGAGGGCTTCGGGTGCGGCGGACCGGGGCTGACGGCGGGCTCGGCAAGGCGAGGAAGGCACGGGGAGGAGGGAATGGAGCACGGGGGGAGTTGGCGGTGGTGATGAGAGGGTGTGGGTGTGTTCATGGGGACGAGAGAGGGGTCGAGGCCCACGAATTTAAGCGGTGGCCGGCGGCTTGGCTCCGGCCATGGACGAGGTTGGAAGGCGCGAGGAGGGGAGTGGGTTGGTCCAGGGGATGCACGGGAGGGTGGGAGGGCCAAAGGAGTAGAGATGGGGCTCGGGGGTGGCCTTAAGTAGCTGACCCACGGCTCACCATGGACGCGGCGCACGGGTGGCCGCGGCAACGGCTGGGGAGGCCAGGAGAGAGGGCGAGGACTTGTCTGCGGCGTTAGTGGGGGTGGAGTAGGGCGCCAGGAAGAGATAGGAGGAGCGGGTCGAGCTCCGGGTGGAGCCACGAGCTCGCACGACATTGGCGGGCTCGGGCGGCTCTAGGCACGCGCGTCATGGGCAAGACAAAGGGGGAAAGGAGGGGGCTAGCACCGTGGCGTGTTGCGGACGTCGAGGCACCTCGACTGGCGCAAGGGGGAGGCTCGAGGTGGTCCGGGGACGCGGCATCAACGGTCGCCTGCTCTGCCTCACGCTCCAGAGCGCGTCTTTGGCCGGCATCCGTGGCTTTTCCGCGCGCACTCGCGCCTCCACTTGTGTCCAGTGGCTGCAGGAAGAATAAACAAGGGGGAGGAGGCCTTGGATGCTCTGGGACCTGGCAGGAGTGAGAGAGAGGTAAGAAAATGGGAGAAATGCAGTTGTCCAGAGAAGAAAAATGGGGTTCTTCCCCCTTCATCATTGCTTCCTCGAGAAGCAAAGCACACAAGCGCTAGAGGGGGACTAGGAGGGGTCGTGGTAGAAAGTTGAGCCTACGGAGATTAGTGGAAGAGGCCAAAAATGGTATGTTTGTAAAGTGGCAGAAGGTGTTTGATGCTGGTTTGGGCAACTAGATGGTTTCCATTTGCCATGAGACTCCACAGGGTGGAATGACACATATAATTAGGGCCTTCCACCAATTTTGAGCTTATTTGGACAAAGTTGCCAATGCAACTTTTGTAAACCCTAGAAATTAGCAGAAATGGACTTTTCAAGATTTAGTCATGCAAATCTATTCTCCTTGATGCACCACTTAGTGTAGTGTCACCATTTGAGGCTCTGGACATGTCCACAAAAGTTGAGATCAAAAGGACACACTTGGCAATGTAGAGTTGTTCAAACTTGGATCTGGACAGAGAGGGTTTTGGGGCACTTTTGTGAACCATAGTTATTTTGATTGATATGAAACTTTGCAAGATCATCACATTATGAATATGTTACTTGCTAGAATTTTCCTGGATTTATTTGAAAATATTTCTTATAGAAATATTTCAAATATTTGAAATGAGCTGAAATGGTTCTGGAGGGTTTTGTCCAATATTTTGATCATGACCATGTGTTTAAACTCATATATATGGACAATATATGTCCACTGAGCTTCCCTGATTTTTCTCAAATATTTTTGAAGTTTTAAAATAATTTTAACCTATTAAAGACCATCTCTGGACTAAAGAAAAAGCCTTTAAATAAAATAGGAAAATAACTTTCAAAATTATATTTTTGTGGTTTCTTGGTGTCCTATATCTAATATGAATCAAACATATTTTTGGAAAGATTTTTACTGCCCTTAATTAAGTACTTGCGGTGCAAACCTCAATTCAGGGGTTTTTGGAAAACTAATTTTTGAAAATACTATTTGGCCAAATTATTTTTGTAAGAAAATACTATATTGTTCTATACACATGGTATGATCATTGGGAAAAGGTTTTGGATCAAGGAGAAGGAGTATAAGAGTTGGAGGATTTATTTGATTTTTAGAGCACTTGCAAACAATAGTCAAACATTCAATCAAAGCTAAGACAAAACACTCAAAAGTTTTTGTCAAACCACATTTTATCATGATTTATTAGCTTAAGTGTTGTGGCATGAAAATCAGTGTGTGACATCAAGTCCCCTTTATCCCATACGCAAACAACCTACTTACTCGGGTCTGTGCTTCTGTCACTCACGCCACCCACCATAAGAAAATCATGAACATATTGCAAACCCTACATCGGGAATCCCTCATGCTTGCACGACACGGAGAGCACCATAGGACATCACCAATAATAAAACATACAACTCAAACCAATCACGATCATCAAATAGCCATTAGGACAAAACAGATCTACTCAAACATCATAGGATAGCCATACATCATTGGGAAATAATATATAGCATTGAGCACCATGTTTAAGTATAGATTACAGCGGGTAAGAGAGAGGTTACACCGCTGCATAGAGGGGGTAAGAGTTGGTGATGGTGGCGGTGAAGTTATTGGTGAAGATTGCGGTGATGATGATGACCCCCGGTGGCACTCCGGCACCACCGGAAGCGAGGGGGAGAGAGCCCCCCCCCCCTTTATTCTTCTTCCTTGACCTTCTCCCTAGATCGGAGAAGGGTTTCCCCTCTGGTCCTTGGCTCCCATGGCGTGGGAGGGGCGAGAGCCCCTCCGATATTGGATCTATCTCTCTGTTTCTCTCTGCTTATGCATTCTCTTCTGGCTCTGTTTCACAGTTTCGTGTATATATGGAGATCCGTAACTCCGATTGGCCTGAAACCTTCGCCGTGATTTTTTTCCTAATATTAGCTTTCTTGCGGCAAAAGAAGAGCGTCAACCGCCTTACGGTGGGCTCACGAGGGTAGGGGCGCGCCCTAAGGGGGGGCACCCCCCTACCTCGTGACCACCTCGGGCACTGGTTTGCATTGATTTTCCTTCCGAATTTTCCATATTTTCCAAAAGTAATATCCGTACGTTTTTATCACGTTTGGACTCCGTTTGATATGGATATTCTGCAAAACCAAAAACATGCAACAGACATGAACTGGCACTGGGCACTGGACCAATATGTTAGTCCCAAAAATAATATAAAAAGTTGCCAAAAAGTATATGAAAGTTGAATAATATTGGCATGGAACAATCAAAAATTATAGATACGATGGAGACGTATCATTCACCTAGCGGTGTATCCAGGACATATGCTTTCCCGGCAGCTATGAGGATAATCCTCATGTTACGGACCCAGTCCGTGTAGTTGCTGCCATCGTCTTTCAGCTTGGTTTTCTCTAGGAATGCGTTGAAGTTGAGGGCAACATTAGCGTGGGCCATTTGATCTACAATACATATTGGAAAGATTTTTAGAATATGTTCATGATAATTAAGTTCATCTAATCAAATTATTTAATGAACTCCCACTCAGATAGACATCCCTCTAGTCATCTAAGTGATACATGATCCGATTCAACTAGGCCGTGTCCGATCATCACGTGAGACGGACTAGTCATCATCGGTGAACATCTTCATGTTGATCGTATCTTCTATACGACTCATGTTCGACCTTTCAGTCTTTCGTTTTCTAAGGCCATGTCTGTACATGCTAGGCTCGTCAAGTAAACCTAAGTGTATTGCGTGTGTAAATCTGGCTTACACCCGTTGTATGCGAATGTTAGAACCTATCACACCCGATCATCACATGGTGCTTCGGAACA